>NC_142401.1:6981491-7138241 GCF_059441095.1 Idiotropiscis lumnitzeri
TCAGTGTTGACTCACGCGTTTGTGCGTTTGTGTGTAGAGTTTACAGGTGGTGCAGAAGGAGGCTCAGATCCGACTACTGGAGGGTCAGCTGAGACAGACGGATGTGATTGGTTCGTCGCAAAATCACATGATCCTCGATGCTCTGCGGGAAAAGGCCGAGTGCATCCCTGAACTGCAGGCTCTACTCCACAACGTGCAGCAAGGTGAGAGGCGCACTGTTGACGTAAAAGCTCCAAATTGAGTGTTTTTACGTTGCGTGTTTGTTTTTTCGAAGGCGGATCCTCTATTATTTGTTCGTTTATGTTCGGATGTCGTTCTAAATGTGTCCGCGGAGTACACACAAACTCAAGTCCGAACATATTACCGAATTGCAAATGTGTGTGCGTGAAACATGCATGCACATGTTTATGCATAAGCACTTTTTGTTCATCCCCCCCCCCCACCACACTTTCAGAAAACGGTTACGCCAGCACAGATGAGGAGCCTTCCGAGTTCAGTCAAGCGTCAGACAACAGGTGAAAGCAAAATCTGCCCTCGCTTCCTTCTCATCTTCTTGCCATTTTAGTCACTTCAATCGTGCATGTTTATTTGAGCTTCGTCTTTCCTTCCTTCAGTGTCTCTCTACTGAAAGAATCCAACAGCCAAGATGACTTCAAAATAAAGGTAAAGCATTTTATTTTCTGTAGCATTTATTTACATTCCATGTCTAGATTTAATTGCTGACACGAGATTAAATCTGAATATTGAGTGATGTTTTTGTTAGCGCATGTGCCCTTTTATTCACCACAAGGTGGCAGTATAAGCAAAGAATTACAAGTTGACTTGCCTCTTTGATGTTGGGTGTGAAATAATTTAGCATTTGACACAGTTCTGATTTTCTCTCCTGGTATTACAGTCTCCGCCATCCTTATTTTGTTTTTTTTCCACCCCTGAGATATTTGACCACACAGCTCTTGCTACATTATGTTCCAGCTCATCTCCTTGCTGCTTGGCTTCCGTTTAATTGCATTTTGTAGTTCTGTTTGATTGTGTTTTCATGTTGCTTTTACTCGTCTCTGTCTCTCCTCTTGGCTCACACTTCCCACGCAGGTGGAACCTCGCCTGTCAGCTCAGATGAAGGCGGTTTCGGCCGAGTATCTGGGGCCCGCCTTGGAGCATTCGTCAGGCTGCAAGCAGCAGCAAATCACAAAGTCTCTGGCGTCGCTCACCGACATCCAGGAGGACGGTCTGAGCACGGCGAAGGCGAGCCTGGGCCTCGGTCTCAGTCTCTCGCTGCGTGACCCCTACCACAAGGAACGGGCGTCACGCACCATCAGTTTGCCTGTCAGAGGGCACACCTTGTAAGTTGAAAACATGCAACCAAACCAGTGTGCAAGTCACTAAAAAATATTTGGACATGTGTATTGTATTTTTGTGGTTAAGAGGTAACAATTGTGAAAATTCGTCTTGTGTTATGATCACCCGCTCCAACATTACATGAGATGATGACATCAATACAAAAGTTGCATCAAATTGACAGTGATTTTGTTTTTGGAATATTATGCAATGAGCAACTGCCTCCCCCAAATTATGTATTGCCTAAAGTAATAATTTCAACCGTAAATATAACAATAAACCAATACAGGATATAATTTTCAACTCTCAATCCCATTGACGGCTAAAGACGTCAAAGATCAATTTTTTTTTTTTTTACTTGGCTGGTAGTGGATGAGTTAATAATAATTGGCTTTCAGATGATTTGAGCCAGAAAAAAAATCTACCTGAAATGTGTCTGTACATGCATACGCACAAAAGACTCTCTATAGTAACCCGGGCTAAACTTAGCTCCTCTCCAACACATACGATTAGATCCCTCTGCAACGCTTCCTTGATGTCAATTACTACTTTCCTATTAGCCAGAGCTTTGACACAATCTTGCGGCATGTTAGGCCATTACAGAAAGAGGAATTCCACCTTCCAACATAGCATAGCCCAAGTATGTCCAAATCAACAAAAGAATGAAAGAAAAAGAAAAAAGCCAGAGCCCAGACCTCAATGCAACTGATCCCCCCCCCCCTTTGTGCATTTACCGCCTTTATTATTTATTGTGATATCATTCTCTGTGTGACATTTTAAGATACAGCCCCTAAAAAGAGAAAACAATTCAGTGGAATCTGAGTCTAAAATGAGCCAGCCAGTTTCAGTAACGCTGCTAATTGCTTTTTAAACATGCTTATAGTTAATGTGTTATTAGCATGAGTTTAATCCCTTTACTTTTATTTATTTATTTATTTATTTTTTTTGTCAGTCCCAGGCAGTCGCGAGGCTATGACACCTCCCCCATCACCAGAAGGAAATCTTACGATCGTTCATACAGGTACACACACGCACACACACACCTGTCATGAAGTTGCATCACTTGCTCCTTTTCACTCACACTTATTTGGATATTTGTCTTGTGAATTTCGCAGGCCCACTGATGGCTATACACCCCCTTCGTCCCCTCCGCTGAGGACCAGGAATGACCGCAACGTGTTCTCGAGGCTCACCAGCAACCAAAGTCAAGGTTCTGCTCTTGACAAGTGAGTAACAAATTTCACTTTCGTTTTACATGCGCTAACGATCAGCCAGAGGTTTTTTTTTTTTTTTTATGTCTTCTCTTTTGGTTTACTGGCCCTTTGGAGTGTCTGAAGGTCACGTCTTTGGAGAAGAAAGGGCCTTAGTGTGTGGTTTTGTGGCGCTTAAGTGTGTGCAATTTCCAGTGAGTTTATCTGCGCATCAATCCCATTGTGGTGCCGAGGACACTTCAAGTGGCATTAATGCCAATCTCTGGGGGACAAGTGGTACCGGCATAACTAAAGACGTGCTCCACAACTACGGGATAATAGGTGCACAGAGAAACGTATAAAAACAGAATTACAGTATCTCTTGCTAGACTTTAAAAAAAAATATATATATATTTAGCAAGGAATAAATACAAAAATAATCTGCAGAAGTCATCTCTGCATTGGCTCAATTTGGTGTCAGAATTGTTAATACACAAAATAGGGGAAAAACCTCCAAAGCAAAGTGTAGAAGAGGAATACAATCCAACATTATTTATACATCGAGTGGCAACATCCTGTCGATTATTTCCGGCAGCTTTTGCACATTCTCTGCATTTATTTTCCAACCTTCATCAAATATTTTGCCTCATTCCCAGAGATGATGTGTAAAATAATTTTCTGCGGATGTTTACATATGAACGAAGAGCTGGTGGTTCTTCACAGTATGAAGGAGACGTAGGTGAACGACTCGCTTTTCATAATCTTTCAATGCAGCTGTTGTCGTTTGTAGCCTTTCAGAATGGACTCCGCTAAACAATGTGCGAGGTTGACCTTTTATGACCAAAATCTTGTTCGGGATTTTTGGGGGTTGACTTCCTCTTTAAGCAGCTTTGATTTCGAAAGTAAATCCTTATTTTATCTACACATTATACATTTCCTTTCTACAACCAAAGAAAAGTAGTTGTCAGATATCACAAATAGAAAGTCACTGTGCTAACAGCAGCAAGTATTAATTAAAAAATAATAAATAAATACATGAATGAATGAATGAATAAATGAACACATAAATAAATAAATAAATAAATAAATAAATAAATAAATAAAGATAAATAGATAAATAAATAAATAAATAAATAAATTTAAAAAAAAATTATTTGATCAGGTTTACATTTTCGTTTTGAAATGTCTAGGGCTTTGTTGTTATATCATTTCATCTTCTGTGTGTAACACGGGATTTTATGGTGACAATAGGCTCTAAAAATGATTTACCACGCTTCTATTTAACGCACATACTTGTTTGTATGTCGTTTCTCTCTGACACGATATGGCGATAAGAGAGTGGTCAGCATGAATTCCCTCAACAGCAGTCTGCCCAGCAGGCAATGTGACTGATGATTATTATCCTTTCTGCCTAATTATATCCAGAAAGTGTGGAGGACACTAACATTATGGAACTTGTATACAAAGACTAATGGAAACAAAAATGTGCAGTCCTTCTTTGCTGCAATGAGCTCTTTGGGGATAATGCGGTTGACGTGCACATTGTGGGAGCTCTACGCATTGTTTCGTTAAAAGTGCTCATTGGAAAATTTAAGAGCTAATATCAAAAATGCAGAGTTTGGCTGCAACAATATGAGTGGGAGGTACAATGTCTCCTCTTAAGCAACCGCAGATTTCCCAGTCATGTTGAGCTCCCTCATGATCACGCAATAAAAACATTCAATTAGAAAGAAAAAAATGAATTTTGAATTGCGTTTCGAAAATCTACATCGTTAATTAAAAATGACCACAATTGCTTTGACTTAAACGGCTACAAAGATGCTAACATTGAAAATGCCATTGAAAAAAAATGCTAAGAAGTATGTTGCAGTGTTATAAAACTGATATTAGAACACAAACGGTCCGGCAACTCATACAGAGACACAATATCACACTAACAGGCATACGGGATTGAATTTGATTTCAATTCAATTTCTTCCTGCATTTTTTGGGGGGAACGTCGGACGGCTAGTATTATATATAAATGGCGTCTTGCAAATGTAACTGATGAAGTGCAGAATCTTCCTTCTATCTTCGAATTTCCCAAAAGATGTTGCGCTGTATTTCCCCCCCCGCCCCCCTCCTATGAGTGATGAACATCCTGGGTGCACCCAAACATGACATCTATCATCAGTCAAGCATAGAGCTTATTCGGTGTTTACCGATCACCGAAAAAGCTTTGTGCGCTTCTTTATATCTAAAATCTTTCCCCGAGTCTCTCCTCCTCTGTAAACCCATTACCAGTAACCCTTCTGTCTTTCCTTAGCGTGATTAACCTTTCCTCTCCCACGACATCCCGCCCCTACCCCGCTCCTTCCTCTTCTGCCTCCAGGTCGGATGACAGCGACTCCTCGCTCTCCGAGGTGCTCAGGTAGACCAACTGTGTCTTTTCCTTCTCTGTGCGTGTCTCCTGTCATTTGCTTGTAAACTCGCCATGACATCGTCACGGTTCCCGCGGTCGTCGGTGGCCGCCTCTTCACCACCTGTCCAACCCCCTCCCTCACCCACCAGCCTCTCCACCCGCATGGGATTGTGGTTTCTTTGTGTTGTTTCTAGTACGCTGAATCTGAATGACCCCTTAGGCTATCAATGGGAAAATAAAAAAAATCGCCCAAAAATTTGATGTGCAAATCAGATTTGATCATAAATTTAAATGCAGTGATTAGTCTGTAAAAAAATAAAATAAACGTGAAATAGCACTTGCTAATTGGTGTGCTTTAGAGGTTCTTTTTAGGAAAAAACGGTTTTTCATCTTTTACCCCAAAAAAAAGGTGTAAGAACTGGTTTCAAGTTCTAATGACACACACATTTTTCTCTGCTCTCTCTCCATTTCTCACTAATTCACAACTTGAAGCGTCTTTCGCAGAGGCGCTTCTGTCTGTTTCTCAGTGTGATGCAGAGAACACACACTGATCGGCCTCCACATTTCTCATTAGTCGGTTGGTCCCCCAAGCCGCACCGCAACATCCATTAGCCGCTCTTACATACTTCATAACTCCGCACACTAGGAGATCGTTCACGCTGATAGAGCGCGAACAGTTGCTGCTATTTGGACCAGTGCAAGTTCGGAGAGAAGCTGTATTAAAGTTAAATCGAAAAGGGAGTGGGTGAATCTTATAAAATATATAACTTGATATAAACGGAATGATTTTGAAAAAAAAAAAAAGTTCAATGTCTCATTCTCTGCTGTAGAAATGAGCTCCTTGACAACAAGACAGGAACGAGGTTCATAAAAATGAAGCGACCTATTTCCCCCCCTAGCTTTTAAAATTGTAATCTCTCCCTCTTACCTAATAGTATTTTTTTTCTCCACGTTTTGTATGTTACCTTTTTTATTTATTTCTCTTCCCCCAAAAATACAGGTATGGCATATTTTACAAGAGGCAAAAGTGGTGTTTTTTGCAATGTTGCTCACTTCCGCTACATATTGCTACATGTATTGGTGACACTCACGTAAAGGAGGGAAAAATTGTGATCCTTCGGGCCCATGAACGACAGGGGCTCAGGAAAAAAGCATTTTTAATGTGCGCCCTTAATGTTTTTTGATTTGCTTTTGTGTGGTGAAAAGTTGCTGTGACTGGTTGTTGCATGATGTCACCTAATTAAATCTTTATTTTTCTACAGACTACTCTTGCATTGTTATTATTTTTATTTTTGCATTTTTTTCAATTTCATTTGTTTCATATGCAACTTTTTCTGTTGGCTGATGACTAACTTTTTGATTTAATTTGTTAATGCAATAGAAAGCAGTGTGCGTGCGCGCGTTTGTGTCTTATCACATTTATGAGTCTGTTACCCCATCAAAAGCTGCTCTTCCAGCTGCGTTTTTATATTAAAAAATATGGCAGCAGCCACTTGAGTAGAATACACCCCAGAAAAACTTACTGTCTAACAACGCATATTATTTCTAATCTTCGAATTACTGGTTCAACACCAATATGTAAAAAAAACAAAAAAACACAGATAACTCAAACTATTCTTCAAAAAGAAATTCAATACTTGCTGCAGGATCAACATAGATCAACAGACTTGCTCAGATTTTTATTCCTAGTCACGTCAAACACTTGTCGCTTGTTGCCGGGCAGAATTCGTAGAGCTCCAGCCCTATAGCCTAATGAAAAATGCCAGCAGCAATTTCACGATCACGGCAAATTAAAAACTTGACAACCAACTTGCACTGTTCACTGTTTCCTTCACCGTTACTGTTTACACCGCCCTTCATCCTCATCTATTTCACCCCCCCCCCACACCCACGGATGCCCCACTAGTGTTATTAGGAAGCCCACCAGGGACCAACTTTCTCACCATCCTCCCCCTTCCCCTTCACCAGCTCCCTGCACTTGTCTCACTCTGCTGACTGCTTTCCAGGGGCTCCTCGACTCTGGGCTGTCAGCATTACATGGGGGAAGGGTTGAGAGTGCACATAACGTACAGAGACCGCTGCGTGTATGTTTAATGTACTGTTTGGGATGCCATGTTTGTGCGTGAGAGAAGAAGTGGGTTGACTCGGAGTTCGACTGTCAGTAAAGACGGAGCAGGAGATGAGCCTCGGGTATGTGCTCTCAGTGGTCACATCATTAGGTACACCTGCACTTAACAGTGAGCTGTGACGACACTTGGCAAATGTAATTAAAAAAAAAAAAGTAAACACTTTATATGCTCACCATACACTCTGCATTCTTTGGTCCTACACTCTAGCAAAACGAGAGCGATATTAATCTAACGCCGTAATTGTGCAGTGGTGGAAAAGATTGTGCCGAGAGGTGTTATATTTCAAAATGTTAAATCTTGCTTACAGCCACCAAAGATATTTTCAATATTCGAAACTCCTCTCATTATGATGTGCAGAGAACATGAGTGAAAGATGTACGTGTGGGTGTCAAAAAGTGCAAATGTCTTTTAAGGATAAGAAAACAAAGACTGAGCATGTGGAGTGTAGGCCGGATGTGCTCTGCCTGAAGAAGAAAACCGAGGAAAATTAAACGCACTCACAACAAGTGCCCTGAATCACATCATTGACGGTGGAAATAATGCAGATCAAAACATAGCAGTGGTTCTGAAACGTTTGGCACCATGTAGAACCTAAATTAAATTTCTTAGCTTCCCAAGTCGCGTCATATTGTCCAAGATGACAGAACAGCAGTGTACTAGGCCCAAGTGTTCATCAAAAACCACACAGAGGTTTTATTACGCAAAGGTAAATTTATTGCTTAGTTAGCCGTTGTAATAGTAACGCAACACTGCACTTAAATATAGAAAATACAAATAACTAATCAAATCAAATAATGACCAAAGAAATTAAATGCTATTGTTCACAAGTTTCATAAAACTGTACCTAAAAGAATGCTTTAAAAAATTCAAAAAGATTAATTGCAACCTTTTTGTACTTCAAAGTGAAATACAACTGAACTGTATTTATTATACTTGATTAAAGCAGTTTCTGTCGCTGTAACATTTAATTCAGTGATACTTTTGCCGACCACTAGAGGGAACCCATGTACCACCACACTTTGAGAACCGCTGTTTGACAGAATCTCCGCGGCCATAACAGATGCGGTGAAAACTACAACTACAATAATCAAACTAGTGTCCAGACTGAGCATTATTGTTATCAAAATGTGTGTTTTATTTTTTTTTTATTTTGTTGGGGTGAATAAGCATGTTTGATGTGGTTGTGCTTCCAACTGTAGAAATGTAGGCGCGATCATACGCTTTCATTTTGCTCGAAGCAAGTCACAGCCATTGATTTTATTATTTTTTTTTCTTCAGGGGTGTGATCAATCCTATCGGAGGTGTGAAGGGGGGTCGGACAGCCCCCCTGCAGTGTATGTCTGTAGCCGAGGGCCACTCAAAGCCCGTCTTGTGTGTGGACGCGACAGATGAGCTGCTGTTCACCGGATCCAAAGGTACACACTTCACCAATAAAACCATCGGAATCACCGTCATATGCCAAACAAGTGTCAATATTTTCCCTCCAGATCGTACCTGTAAAATGTGGAACCTGGTGACGGGTCAGGAAATTGCCACGCTCAAAGGCCATCCCAACAATGTGGTCTCGGTCAAATACTGTCCCTCCTCGGGTTTGGTCTTCTCCGTCTCGACGTCCTACATCAAGGTGTGGGACGTACGTGATTCGACTAAGTGCATCCGCACCCTCACGTAAGTGACCGCCCCTCACCTTGCTACATGGAGTGGAGAGCCTATCAATATTGAAATTCCCCCATCCCCCTCTCTTATTGATTTCTTTTGTCGTTGAACTTTCCTGCAGTTCGTCAGGACAAGTAGTGTCAGGCGACACCTGTGCCGGCGCCACCACTCGCACAATAACATTTGCACATGGTGAATGTCAGATCAACCAGATTGCACTCAACCCATCAGGATCTGTTTTGTACGCCGCGACTGGAAACACCGTTCGCATCTGGGATCTCAACAGGTAACAGAACGTTCTTTTGTTTATTTATTGGTGGAGTGGTATTCATCCATGCATGCGTGAGCGCGTTGCAATTTTTTATTTATTCATAATATATTATAATAATAGAAATAATTATATATATATATATATATATATATATAATAATTAAAAAAAAAATATATATACAATAATTATATATATATATATATATATATATATATATATATATATATATATATATATATTAAAAAAAAAAATATATATATATATATTAGTTTTTTTTTAGTTGATATTCACAAGAAATTTCACTCGATTTTTTTTTTTTTTTAAATTTTTTTATGCCACTAATTCCCTCTGAGAAATTTTATACCACATAACCAGACCACCCAGGATATGGTGGCATATCTTCCTTTGCCAGTGCATTTAGATTAGAATCTTATTTTTTTTCCTGTGATGATCACATGATGCCAGCCATAAATCGGATGCAAGCAATTTGTTTCCCACATCTTTTAGAAGATACTAAAAAAAGTCGCCGAATACCGGTGAAGTGAGACACGAGCCTTTTTTTGGGACGGTGTCAACATTCTCATTTCATGTTTATTGTTCTGGAGGGACGCCGGGCAAGCAGGCTGAAATTCTCGTACCATTTATTGATGCGTAGGAATTCTGCCAAGATGAAAATGCATTTAATAAACACACCGTTTGTATCCCCTCGGCCTCTGTGACAAGGCTCTGGCTCAGCCGTTTTATTGGCGAAATGGAAAATGTCTTCGTTCATTGAAAGTGGTTTCTTTGAAAATCTGCTTCAACTTTTTCTTTCCCTTGTGTGCGTGAACGCGTTTAGGATGCAAGCTATGGGCAAGCTGACGGGCCACATTGGCTCTGTCATGTGTTTGACGGTGGGACAGTCTCTGCTGGGCAAAGACCAAGTCATCACCGGCTCGAAAGACCATTACGTGAAGGTCGTTAACACGAAGACACACTTTTAGAGCATATCTGATTTTTAGTAACACTCTCAGGAGACCACTTGTAGATATTTAATGTCGCTTTGTGTTTCCATTTGCAGGTATTTGATGTGGCCGAGGGGACGACGGGTAACGTCGGGCCAGCTCATAACTTTGAGCCGCCGCATTACGACGGCATCGAGTGTTTGGCCGTGCAGGGAGACGTACTGTTCAGTGGATCGAGAGACAACGGCATCAAAAAATGGGATTTGGAGCAGCAGGAGCTCAGTCAGGTGTGCATTGCGTGTGCGTGTGTGGGTGTGTGTGTGTGTGTTCCGGCCTATTGTTTCGGAAGAGTGCAAGCTGAATAATGAATGCCTCTCGCACTATGCAGCACATATGCCGCCGCTCAAGATTTTCACCAGTGATAAAATCTAGGTTACATGTGATTCATGTACGAGGAGTCAACAAAAACGCTCCCTGATTTGAAACTGGCGTAAGATGTAACTTTTTGGTGATATTCCTTCACATTTCATAGCAACAGATGCATGTTTTCATTCATCCAGGCTGGGGAATGTTACCTACCGATGTTCAATTTGCAAACATCGACGCAATAATCTAGCTGAGTCCGCTCTCTGCAGAGTATGTGTCATCAGTCATCCAGGTCAGATGCAAATGTATCACAGACTCGGCATCTGTAGAGGCTGAATGTCGACGTTGCACCATGCAGCTCAGAAGCCGTTGCGCAAGTCCGGGTTGGAGACGACCACTGGTTTAGAAGCTTTCTATGTCAAACAAGAAAAGTTCTTTAACTCATTCACAACCATCCGAGTAAAAAAAAAAAAAAAAATCTTTGACGTCTTTAGCCGTCAATGGTAGTAAACGTGTTAAACAGAGGAGATGGTTTAAATCATATCCCTCCCTCCAAAGATTGTCTCATTCCACGGGCAGAGTGGCCCTAATGAGCTGTCTTGCCATAAGGAAATAGAACGACCAATTAGTATGCAGGACTGCTGTTTTACGAACTTCAACAACAAAACAGAACCCGATTGTTGGGCATGCCCTACTAAGGAATAACTAGGGAGATTCCACATCTAAAACTTTAGGAGTGAAGAAGTGTTTTGAAACATTGAATTGGTTTTGATATAATGTCATGATGTAAAGGTATGATTTTTGTAGAAACCCTGTGTTAGATGCAGCACACATGGTAGAGATTAACTCATCTGGTAGTTAATTAAATCAACTTTGCTGGAACTGTGAGGTCTGTTTGATAATCACCCCCCCCCCCCAAAAAAAATAAAATCCATTCAGCTGCAGTGCAGATCTTAGATGTAGTCTGGATCAAAGGTGGCTAATTTAGTCACTCAGTTTTGGAGGAGGACGACACGCTCAGAGAACATTTGTTGATTAACATGTTTTTGTTTTGTTTTCAATGTTTGTAGTTAGCGAGCACAAGCTGTTGTTCAAAACTTTAATTCATTCACTACCAGCCGAGTTAAAAAAAAAAAAAAAAAAAAAAAGGATCTTTGACGTTTTTAGCCGTCAATGGTAATCAATGAGTTACTTGCCGCAGTGGATATGATAGACTTCTGCTGCAGATTGTGTATTCTCATCTTTTGACATGATATTTTGTTTATATTTCGGCAAAGTGGGGCAGATGGCACTGAGAGGAAAAAATATTGGTGGAATGTTCATTGCTGACAGCTATAAGGATGGCGGGGAAAATTAATCACGTCTATTTATTTATTTTTTTTTAAATTCGAATCATATATTGAAGATTGCTCTGCACTTGCTAGTTGGCAGAGCTACATGACTATTTAATTTTTTTTTTTTCCCCCGGCAATAATTTTCCATTTTGAAAGATTGCGTTTTACAACTTTCTTTTCTCAGCACGCTAACGACTCTGTTCCGAAATATTTGTTGGTCTTTGAAAATGTGATCCAAAGGGTTGTTCTTTCTTGAAGTTTTACGCTGTACTCGATGTCTCGCCTTTTGTGGATCTGTGGCCTTTTTGAGTTTCATGCGCCTCATGAAAGGATCTGTCTCGCTTTCCTCTGTTACTAATTGACCTCTTGACACTCGTTTTACTGTGCAAAAACAGAAGCCACTTTTTTTCTCTCTAGTGGGTGCAGATGCAGCGTAAGCATGTGATGGATTATTGCGGCCTGATATAAAAGTGTTCCACTGCCGCTTAATTGTTTGAGAGAGAATTATCGTAAAACAAATTGGTTTCTGAGTAATTCTGCCAGCAAAGATTCCAAATTTATTTGTCCTCTCAAATGCGTCTGCAAATTGTATTTTAGTGTCATTTATCTTTCGTATTGCTTATTAGTCTGCTGGTTCTGAAGAGATTGCAATAATATCCGTGCAGCACTCTTTGGCATGCAGACATGACTTGTCAATTATTTCTGCTCTTTACATCCTCGGTGAACTTTTTTGACCTGATTTCAGCAACAAAAAAAATATTTTGTATCATGATTTTTTTTTGTACTCATTGTGTCAACCCACTGTGTTGTATTTATTTTATTTGTTTGAATTTGTGTAAAAGCCTGTTGAGCCAATGGTGGCGTCATTTGGACGAATCAAATCGGGACTCTGATAGTTCCTTGAGGGACTCCACATAACATTTTTTGTTAAAATCAGATCTGAGGTCGTGGACTATGTCATTATCGCACTTGCATGAATCGATCCTGCCCGCCGGCATTTTTTGCTACGTAGCTTTGGCAACCCGTGTTCAAAAATACCTATTCACACATTGGTGCCGTTTGGCGTTAACAATTACCGAATGTGATGAATCTGAAGGCCTCCAGAAATCTGGAATGATATAAAAGGTTGTGCTTTTTTTTATTTTTTTTATTGCAAGATGCTTCCACGTCTTCCATATGAATAGGTTCGTCTGTCAGGATGAATGCCTGAAGTCTACCTTAATTGCACTTCGGTCTGGCTACCAGGTTAATTAGACGTTGGCGTTCATGCCATTCCGACAACGTGCGTCATATTTGCGCCTCACGTGTTCCACAAGCAAACACTTGCTATGCTCATTACAGGAAGCCAGTGTGCATTTCTTTTCATGTGATATGCGAGGAGTGTCATCGGGGTGTCGGACTGCTCCCTGTCGCTGAGGTGCGTCGTTCATATGCTCATTTACACGCGGGATTCACTCCGTGGTGCTGGCGTGTCTTGTTTAAAGTGGAGAGGAAAGTATGTCAACATCAGGGCATGAGATTCAGAGAGAAAGTGTGTGTGTGTGTGTTTTGTGCGCGTGTGTTTACTTCCGCGCCGTCTCTTGTGTATCGACTGTTGCCTGCCGATGTTAAAAATGCATCATGTTGCACCTTGTGGGTTGATTTCATTTACATGCACATTCATTTGCATATTAAGCAGCCGGTTGTCAAGTTTTTTTAATAAGTTATTTTTTATTTTTACCTCCGTCTTCAATCATATTTTCTTATTTCTCCCCATAGACGAAATGAGAAAATAAGGCGCTGTTCAAAGCCTCATTGAAATCGGAGTTTGTGCTGCGGTCCGTGGAGTCTCACCTCTACCTCATTTGCCAACGAGCCCGTACAATCTATTTTACAGCCTCTTGTCTAATTATGAAGTTGCATCGGACTGCAAGCGCGGGGTATGAAATGATACTGTATATTACAGCGCCGGAACGCTGCCTCCTTTAGGAGCAGTTTTCTTCTCAAGCTTTTCTGAGGAAAAGCAAAGTGCACAACCTCGTGGGAATCAATGGAGCGCTTTGTTTAGAATTAATCGACACAGTATGTTAGCACTTCCCAAATGCTGCATAAAAGTATAAATATACCTTGCAAACTAATTGTGGGCATACCTGCTGGGTTTACGCAACACTGCCTTGGCATCTTTTTCTTTTTTTTTTTTTCCCTACTCCAACATCTGATGTTTTCTGTGCAGTCATTTTGTCACAACAAACATTTCAATCAGACCGAGCAGTCCTCGCACTGGTCAGTGACGCATAATGATTTTGTGTCTGTCTTTGTAAGTGTAAATGTATTTTTATTATTTATTTATTTATTGTTTTTGTTTTTCTTTCATTTTTTGGCCTTAAAAATGCCAAGATGTGTTTTTTTTTTTCCGATTATACATCTTGTATTACCAAGTTGATCCCGAAATTGACATTTAGAACTGAATTCACCTTTTTACACCCAATTTGAGCCGGCTCGGTGAGCTTCTGAGAAGTCAGAAATGAATCGAGCTTAACATTTCAACTGCTAAGAAAAATGGCTTTTATGATCAGGGAAGGAAGAAATAATGTGCTTTATACTTTTACTTTTTTTTTTCCATATAAGAGTAAATCTGAACATTCTTGCAAAAAATATATTTTAATATTAAAAAAAAACTATTTTGGTTGAAGAGCATCTACAATCCAATTTATTAACTATTACAGAAACATAGTACATTTTATTAGCAGGTATCAATTTGATAAAAATGCAAAAATCTTCACACCCCCTGCACCAGTTTCCATTTTAGGTTCCAGGAAATCACTTTTTTTTTTTCCCTCGGTTTTGGCACTACCTCACCTCCGATATTCTCTTTCATTTATATATTAAGAGAGAGCGACCCGATAGATCTCATCTCGAACTGACAAACCTCCGCTGACCTCAATAATGAGTTCAGTGAGCACAGAAAAAGCTCCACTTACTGAGTGCACTTCGAGAGCCGCAATATAGCTCACAGTAGTTTGAAATTCACTTCCCATCTCAAATTGTCATTAAAAAAAAAATACTGCAATCGTCACTTATAATTGTACAATTGAGAATTTTTACAAGTTCCGCTGTTACGGTATTAGGCAACACTGACGCATCTAAGCTGCTTACTTTATCATAAAAAACAACTCGATGCAGCAAAAAAAGTATTGCGTCACAATAAACGAAGGGTAAAATACACTCTGGCCTCTCATAACCTCGCTATGTGTCCTGGTTGTTTTGCGCTAAAAATATATTACTGCATATTATAATATATTATTTATAGCATATTTTAATATTACATTTTTTTTTGTAATGCATTCTCGCAGTTAAAAGAGAAATAATTGCAAAAAAAAAAAAAATGAGCTACTTAAGAGACATTATGGAGATTGCAGAGCTCAGTGGGAGACCGTGTTTAACTAGTGGGATTTATTATTAAAAAAAGAAAAAAAAAATCCAGAAAAACATCTTGTGCATACATGCCAGCTTTGATGTTGAATAAAGAAGAAAAATGAATGACAGACTAAATTAACGGAGCCATATGGAGCCCCCCCCCCCCCCCCCCCCCCCTCACTATTTAAATCTGTTCCCCAGTGTCTTCACAAAAGATATCTGACATTCTTTGGTCAGAATACACAAAGGATGAAGAATTACAGCACTTGTCTCATGCAAATTAGCCACTGCTCAACGTGTTTCCTGGACTGTGGGAAGCCCAATGTGAGTACGGCTTTTCCTTCCAATGATGAACTCGAGAAGAGCTCGACGGTTGCTACCAGCCAGCGAGCTTTCACGTCATCATCAAGCCACCAATTCACACTTGGATTTAGTTTAGCGGCTCCTTGCATGTGGCGCATGCAGCGGACATATCAGCAAATCACATTTTTGGGCGACTTTATGAAGTGTGAGCAGCAAAAAAAAAAAAAAAAAAAAATCACAAGAAATCCGATTTGAGCGAGCCCGATCCGAAATGAGGAGGAGCTTTGAAAGTGTGAAGTCTTGGAGGCAGTCTTGTATAAGTGAGCCTGTGTTTACTTCACAGTGGGACAAAATCCTGAACAGTTGACTCAAATGCCACATTTTCAGAAAAAAAAAATGTAATTGGTTGCTTAAATTCGCACTTTATGGATCGGCAGACCCTCCGGAGACTCAACTATTTGTATAGAAGCAATTAAAAAGTCAATTTTCCGGAATGCCGACATCCTTTTGAAGCCTGCATTTTATGTGTGGATCCCGTTTCATTTTGAGCTCAGGCATTGTTCACGCTGTTCTTTCTGCACCACTTTTACTTAAAAGCTCCCCAGGGAAGGTGGTACATCCACATTTATGTCATTTGCCAGGTATTTTTGTCAGCATGTGGTACTTTGTTAAGGACATGTGTGAAGCCATGCAGAGGGAATGCATGCGAAAAATTGGAGAAAAAAAACAGATTGTGTGGATTGTCTTTGAAGAGCGGAATCTCAACTTTTCTTTGCGTGTGAAAATGAAACTATTTTGTTTTGTAATGCTTTGAAAAGTTTGAGTTTTTGAAAGTGCAATGAGACAAAGTTTGTTTGCCACTTGAGCACCAATGTGCGGGAATAAATATATATGTTGTTTTGTTTTTATCTGTAAGCACACACATTTTTAGCTGCTACTATTTATTTCTTTATTTTTTTTTTTTACACCTTGCTACATTGAGGTTTATGCCATTGCGAGTATCTTTTTGTGCACAAGGCAGTTCTTGTGCTTTCGTGACTGAACTGCACTAAGAGTAACTGTGCTTATATGTTGCCCAGTTACCACGTTGGTTGTTTTTTTTTTTTGTTGTTGTTCTTGTTGTTTCACGCGTTGATGACACTTAACTGCCTTCTGCAGAAACTAAAAATTAAGAAGTTTATCCTTGTATTTTTGGAATTATATGTGTACAGCAAATGTTAGGGATGCTTGATTATGAAAAAAATATGAATCGATTATTTTAGCAATTGAAATCACAATTCTTCTAACAATTATTTTTTGGGGGCTACAAAACAAAAAAAAAATAAATGGAAACAATATTAAGACAAATCCATTTTATTTTGTCTTTTTTTTAAAAAATATGCGTATGATTTCCTTCAATAAACAAAAAAAAAATTATTTATTGTAATTGTCAATCGTGTAATCGTAACTGAATATCGATTAATTGCACAGTACTTATAAATGTGATAAAAATTCTCTTCCCGGTTCATTTAGAATTACGATTCAAAAAGTGTTGTTCGATCATGCCGTTCACATAATGAGATTAAGACGAAACGGAAAACTTTGCCACACAGTTTTTGCCTTGCCCTGAATTATCCACTAAAGCGTACTTTTTGCTGACTGCGCATGTCTCTAACCTTCACTCAACAGCAAATCCCCATCGCCCACAAAGACTGGGTGTGTGCCCTGGCTTACGTGCCGGCGAGGCCGTTGCTGCTCAGCGGCTGTCGGGGCGGCATGCTGAAGGTGTGGAACGTCGACAACTTCACCCCCATTGGAGAAGTCAAAGCACACGACAGCCCCATTAATGCCATATGTACCAACTCCAGGCAGATTTTCACTGCGTCCAGGTAACTTCACTTCCATGAATCTCACTCAGGAGCCACTACATTAAGCAATTAATCAACTCGGTTGGAAAATGAACGTTTTTTTTTTTTTTTTTTTTCTGAAGCTGCCCGTTCACTCTGCACTATGGGACAAAAAAAATCTCCCAGTCAGAAATAATTAGTTTAAAAAAGCTCTATATCGACTCATCTTACTTTTTTAACATCTTTACCGGTGTTAAAATCATCTGACTTTTTTAACATCTTTACCGGTGTTAAAAAAAAAAAAGTTATAAGAGGAGTTATAAACTGCAAGCAAAATTCGTATGACGCCTGACCACACTGTCTTCCCTGAATCTCTCTCGGGTTCTTATCAATTTCCCTTTTCCCAACTGTTGCTGGATATTACGCATTGGTTTGAGCAAAGCGCCTCTCTGCAAACATAACGGGCCACAGCAAAACAGTGTCGCAGAGCTCCGCCCGCTGTGAGTATGCCTGCGAGTGCTCGTGCAATGTCGGCAACTCATCAATCATACCTTCTGTCTCTGATTGGTTGTTTTTCATCGGGCGCCGTGGAACATTAAATGAGAAGCATTGAAAAGACGAAGGTTATCTTAGTCAATTCCTAACGTCAGCTCAATTCCTTTGTGGACTCCTGATACTTCGCTATGGCGCCTGGAGTTTGTCATACCTAATAGAAAATAGCGCGTGATGGTCAAACAGATGGTCGTAAAAGTGAGGAAATAAATTGTTGACGCGATGACAGCTTGAGGATTTGTGAAAACGCATCACGAGGCAGAATGATGCATCGCTCTTTTCCGTGTGCCTCAACAACAGTAAAGCAAATCAAGAATAATATCAGCGCCTATAAAAATGGGCCACAAGGTTAGGAAACTTTAATAAAGTTTCAAGTTTGTTACACGGCTGCAGAGGAGACCTCAGACCCGATGATGATTCATTCACTTTTCTTCTCCCCCTTCTGCTTTCCGTCTTTTCATCGTCCTTCGTCCTTCGTCCTCGTTCTCCTCCTGCACTCTACCGCCACTTCAATCCTACTGGACAACAACCTGTTTGTCTCAAACTCTTCCTCCGGGATGCCCCGCAGTGATTGCAGGGTGAAATTATGGAACTATGTGCCCGGCTTGACCCCGTGTCTTCCTCGCCGCGTCCTCGCCATCAAGGGCCGAGCCACCAGCCTCCCATGATTACCACCTTCCCTCCTCCCTCTGGTACTTTCTTATCCTTTTCCGCTTGCTGTCCTTACTCTTTTCGCCCGTCCTTGTCGATGACCTATTTCTTCTCTCCTGCCATTATGCATGAGGTTTATGCTCCTGCTGCATAAGTCACAAGTAACATACTCTGTTATACAATCCATGCAGAAAAACAATAACGTGCGAAGGCTCGGGCGTCCCTCGGGCACATTTGAATTATTTCCAACACAAAAGTAATTGCTATTGTCAGCCTATCTTTTCCTCCCCAATTATCTGGAATTATCGTCATTCTTCTGCAGTCACTCACTTTGGCTTGAAAAGTACATTCAAATTTACAACTATAAAGGGAGCCCTGGATAAAAAAAAAAAAAAAACTATTACTGATTGTTAAAAAAAAAGAGAAAAAAGATAAAGACTAAAATAAATCTTTCTCGTACAGCTGTTAAGTCGGAGAGCTGTAACAGAAATAAGAACATAAACCGTGGGAATATTTTGCAAATGGGCTAATATTTGGGCTAAAGCCGACTGCCGTTAATGTAAATGTACATGAACTCAAGAAGAGATGAACCAGCTGTTTTTGCAATTTCTTTGCACTTCATGCCAGCGATGGGCAACTTGTGGCTATGTAGTAGATGTTTTATAAATGTATCATGAAAAATGAAATATATTAGGAGCACATTTTGCATGTATTTTTTTTGCATATTTAAAATGGAATTTTGGTTGTGCGTCTGGTTCGAAAGTGCGTGATGAAAGCAATGATGAAAAAATGATAGCCCCCCTCCTGGCAGGCCACAATGGGTTGTAAAATTTGACTGCGGGGTCGGACCAGGAGCAGATGGATGGAGTGTTTTGGTAACCTCACCTCATCGGAGAAAAAAAATACATTATAAATCAAATACAAATACATATACAAATAAAACATTAACAAGGTTTATTCATTTAATTTTTTTTCTAGTTTGGCGGGCCGGATTAAAACGTTTAACGGGCCGCATGTGGCCCCCGGGCCGTAGTTTGCCCACCCCTGATTTAGCCTGTTTTCATCTGAGATGCAGAAGCGGCGAGCAAGTTTACGAGTCGCTTCGGAAAAGTGAGGGCAAGAAAAAAAGCCGAGGCGCTTGTGCGTTTATGGAGACCTCACTGTTATTTCTCTCGTCTTTTTCTTTACGCCCCCATCCCCTTTTTTTTTTTGAAAATCTTTCTCCCTCCTCCCACTGTGTGTGTTTGCAGTGACAAGACGGTGAAGATCTGGCTGTCAAAGGTGTGGAGGAAAAGGTGACCACAAGTGACGGACGGTGCTCAACCGTTTTTTTTTTTTTTTCTCTCCCAGTGGCTTCCGTTGTGATTTGTGACCTCACTTCCACCACCAAGGCAATCCTACTTTTATTTGTCACCCTGAAAAATGGAACATTTCCCTGAAAGGCACAATAAACAACTGTCCCTTTCACTTTTTTTATTTTTTCATTTTTGCATTTGAAATGTGGAAGTGCCATTTGTCGTGATGCCACTCGGACAAGGCGGCACCATTTCTCTCATCGTAACAAAAATGATGCGGGCCCTGCTGTGTCCCCCTGATTTTGAGATGGGACTGAAAAGCAGAATAGTTATGGAACATTTGTGTAAACCACAAAAAGGATTTTTGAATTTTCATTCTGCATTCATCGGACAGTCATCATTTTTTTTTTATCCAGCTGTTACACAACTAGACATCTCAATTTTTGTTTCCGTGGTGATCAACAAGTAGCGTTTCATTTTGATTTATTTATTTTCCCCCCTACCTCATTTGTTTTGGACTGCGCTTTTTCCACGTGGGCGTGGGCGAGAACACCTTTGATGGGTCTCTTTGCACAAAATATCTGGTGCTGGACTTGTCTGGCTTTTTTTTTTTTTAATGTCTGTAAATGTGTCCTCTGTTGGCTCGGCCCGTCTCGCTGCTGACCTTGCAAACAGGAAAGCACACATCCAGTAGCACAAGCGAGGTGATACTGCCCCTGGAGGAGCTCGCTAGACTTAATTATCTTGTGCAAAAAGTCCTGACGACGGCAGAAATACGAAACACCCCCCCCCCCTGCGGACGACAGTGCTTCCATTAAGGGGCAAGATTACTCACATCCCATACAGTACATGGGCCCCGACATGCCCCGCCCCCACCTCGGACCTTGACGTAAAAATGTTACCGAAGCCCGCAACAATCCCTCTCGGTTCGTTTTCCATCATCGAGAATATCCAGTAATTGGCTTCGGTCCAGCCATGAAAATCAAGCTAACGCAACACGGATCATAAAGTTACAGTCAAACTAGCGCCGCAAATGTCTAGACGGCGATGATTTGGGCATGCACCTCGTTGGACTCACAATTCAACCACAGTGGAACCTCTTAGGTTGAAAATAATAATAAAAAAAAAGTTTTCCATTCCTTAAAGATGGATTTAATTGAAACAATTATGAATTCTGACTTGAAATTTGATTTACATACTTTGAACTTTGAATGTGTACCTCTTGAACAGACTTAATAACAATCCCTGGCCCCCACGCCTTTACCGTATCGGATTACGTGTATTAAAAAAAAAACCCAAAAAAACAAAACAAATAGAAGGCAAAAGGCAAGCCACAAATATTTTGTGCGATTTTTACTTTTTGGGTAGTGTGGTTTAATTTTGCTCATCCTATCTTTGGAATTTTAAAGCGTCACTAAAAAAAAAAAAAGCGGATGTATCCAGAATTATTCCGGTAACACTTTATTTGAAGTTTGTTCATAATCATGACATGACACCAGTTATGAACATGAATGAATCCTTCCGACAGATGAAAATTATGTCACTTTTGATACATTGATCACCGTCAACTTTGCATCAAGAGCGACATAATTTGCCAAATGACATCTGTCGCAAGGATTCATTCCTGTTCATCAAAGGTGTCATGTCACGATTATAAACAAACTTCAAATAAAGTGTTACCATTATTCCTTTACGCCATCGCCTTATATGATTTGCTGACGTCTTACAAAAAAAAAAAAATGCATTGAACTTTTATGTGACTTCTAGGTGTATTTCCCCCCCCAATATTTTTTCATGTATTCCGACTTCAATTGCAGAGGTTGCACTGCAATTAATGCCGTTAATCACAGCGTGTGGAAAAAATGGAGGATGTAACGCTGTCCAAATCACTGAGAGCTTGTTTCCATGTACAAAACATTAACTTTGGGAAAAAAAACAAAAAAACCAAGGAGGCTAAAGTGAGGGCACATCCCCACCTACGATCGCCGAGCTTTGAAATCAGTTTGTCCAAGTAATTGAGCTTCCCTCCTGCGCTTCAGAATCCTGGTAGTCCTCACACTTGAAGGCTTCCCCAGCGAAAGTCTGTGTGAAGCCAATTTAATTAGTCCTCTCACATTTCTCCCGGCTGCTCTGCGGAAGAGACTTTCCGGTGGAAAGCAGGTCACAACTGAGAGGGATTTTGAAATCGCCTTCCCCCCCTTCTGCTGCTCCATTAAACGACGGGAAGACGTTTCTTCTCGGGTACAGATTGCAGGCATCATTTCAACTGGATTTTTTGTCTTTTTGTTGTTGTTTTGCCCGATAAGTATGATCTTTTTTTTTTTTTTAGCATATATGTTAAAATGTTGTGAGGTTATCCCCCCCCCCAGTCATTTGAATTGCCAAAATTTGGACATGATGCTTTATCTTCAAGCACCCCCCCCCAAAACATTCTCCTCTGCGCATTACATGAGACAAATATGATAGAGCGGGTTGTGCTTAGTTTCTATATTATTTTTTTGCTATGATTAGCAACTCAGGTACAGCTTCAGTTTTTTTTTTCTGGTCACATTTTTTCAAATGCCTTGTTTGTGAAAAAGGGTACTTATTCGTGTATCACCCTCTTCATACGACGTCTACATTTTTTTATTTAAATTTTTTTTTTTTTTTTTTTTATCAATACCCTTTTGTGTATATTGTATTACTCTACTCTGCTGTCAAACATTTTGAGGTTCTCGAAATTGTGGCCAAAGTGTAACTCGATGGGTGGTGGGGAAAGTACTTGTATAGAATTTTGCTTGCTGCGGTGGAGTGCGCGGTATTTTTTTGGTTCGAATCGCTCTATTTTATTTCAACGCTCCAATGGACCCTCGACTGCATTTGAGTCTGTGCCAATTAGCCAAACAAACCCAGTTGCCGCCTTTCATGTTTCTAGGTCGCACCTGGTGAGGGTAGGATCTCACTGTGACTGGCCCCCTGCCTAAACACACAACGTCCATGGTACCGACTGAATGATTGCACATCTGAGGCGATGTCCGCGCATCCCATTTACAATCGGTGCTGAACACCTGCATCGGTTCGCCAAAGGATCACACTGGTTATTGAAATTTCACAGCTTTGAAAGTGAATGGTGTTGCTTCCCATCAAGATCATCTTTTAATCTGGCCCTCATCATTTGAAAACCCGAGTTCCAAAGGAAAAAAAGTCAGTCCGACCAGAGCGCTTGATGCTGTGTACATAGTGATGCCGTAACTTTTCTGTGAACAGACTGACTTGATTACTTTCTTCAGACAGACTCTTGCTATTCACTGCTGCGAAGGAGTATTCGGGCCTCACTGTCCATGTGTGAAGAATGAACTTGTGGAATTTGGCGGCCAAAAGTCATTTTGATGTCATTTTAAAAACCAAACGTAAATGAAGACGGTTGAAGCGCTTGTCGACCTGGAAAACCACTTTGACTAATTCAAATAGTCTCTCAAATGACATTTTTTTTGTGTTTGTTCCCGGACAATGTAATGCATTGAAATGTTTCTTCAATTGATATCACCCGTATCTCTAGCGATAGCGAGCCTGCCGGTCTCCGAGTGAAAACAATTACAAATTTGAATTCCTTGGTTGTAATACTACGACTCGATGGCCATTTTTTGTAAAATTAAAACTTTGTTCACTTCACCTTAAAATATGGTAATAATACCGTAGAATAAAAACGAAACAAAAGTCTCACAGAATTACATTTTGCTTTAAAAATGCTACGCATTCACACTTGTAATTATTTTTTTTGCCCCTGGAAAATGCCTTTTTTTTTTTTAAAGTATTTTTCCCCCTTCAATCCATTTCAATGATCGTCAATTTTGTATATTATTATAAATGTCCTATTTTTCTTTTCGTGAGTGACCCTAAGACTCCTTCAGACAGCGGAAATTCAAACTTTTTTTTGGGATAGTAGGCTCTACTGTGACAAAGTATGAAACGTCATCTAAAACGGAACATTTCCTGCGCAGTCTAAACACGGCCCCTCTTGAGATCCGCAGTAAATTTAGCGGAACGATTCAATTGCTATTCGTCAAATGCGCAGGCAGAGAAAGAAACTTGTCGGCCTTTAAGCAGTCCTTTATTGTAAATGTTGAGAGAGCAGCATGCAAGTCCAGTCTTCCACTGGCACTTTTATTCATTTCCTTTTATAAAAGTAAAAAAATAAATAAAAATTTTCTTGAGATTAGTTACCATGCTTATGAACAATTGGGCCTCCAACGAGCTTGAGGCAATAAGCAGCCAACAAAAAAAAAATTGTACCAAAGCTCAGTGTCATTTGAACAGCGAATATCAATATTCTGTAAAACCAATAAGTGCAGAAGTGCAAGAAAAAAAAAAAGTGAGTTGCCACCAAATTGATAACACGGTGGCTTTTTTTTGTTGTTTGCAACGTTGTCGGCGTCAAGCAGGGCGGTCCAAAGTGATTGGCCGGCCTGCGATTAGCGCCCCTGTCAAGTAACAAAAGCGCCGTCGCTCGCTCCACTTTCAGCCTCGTGCCTCAGCCAACAGGCCTTAGAAAATCGCAATGTCTGTGTAGCAGAAACATGGTCCTACAAATTGGGATTCTGTTTTTTATGTCTGCGGATGTCTCGGCTCACTCCGGCTTTTACGGCTGACAAGTCTTTTCATCATCGGGGCCTCAGGCTGATGACGGGACGGGACGCGATCGCGCACAATCAAGAGGGCTGCTTGCTTCTTTGCTGCTAGCCGCCAGCTCTCAGTCACATCTCTTGGAATGATTCACGTCGCAACGTCTGTGAAATCAATACTTGATGCCACATGAATGCAGGGTCAAAGGTCATTTGTGCCTTCAATTGCACAGACTACTCATGGTTAAATGAGTGTAAATGTGTGTACAGATGTTTTTTTTTTTTTGTTTTTTTTTAAATGTGTGGAAATATGCATGTGACCAAGCCATGTACAAATAAGTTTCAGTGTATATAATGTAAGCAAATATTTAATGACAAATACAACGTTCCCTTGAACAGAATAAATAAGTTAACAAAAACATGATTTGAGTTTGTCGCGTGTGCTTTCGGTTGTTTTCGAATGCATTGTTTTAAAGCAGTAAATTGTACCGGAATGAGATAACCTGAGAGTGGAAAGTCATTTTTAGAGATTTTACGGAATAAGGTTACAGTCTTAGTCCAAAATATATATATATTTTTTTTCCAGACTCAAGTATAGTATGGAGCAAGTTGCGATCCTGGATGTTTCCGTACGCTTAAAAAAAAAAAAATTGTGTAATGTGGCAAATAATTTCTCACTCTCTTTGAAAATACTTTTTTTCTGTGCTTTTTTTTTTTTTGTGGTCAGTAGACCGAGACATTTTTGATGACAACCTGCTCATCTCATCTTTCAGCAGGACAACAACCTGAAGTAGACAGACACATTTTCAAAGGAGTGGCTTGAGGAAAGCTCTGTGAATGTCCTTGACTTGAGTTGTGAAAGACGAATGGGCACACCTGCCTCAAGATATTGAAGTTGTGTGCCAAGCAAAAATAACTTGAATCTGTAATTCAAGCCAACGATGCAGAAAGTATTGAGACAAGCCATTAAGTGGACCAGCTCGCGCAAACTTCGTGGTGTGTTAGCACTAGCATTAATGCTAATGTTATTGTTTAGATGTGTGTGGGGTGTTTGTACAACATTCATTTGGACATGAGATTTTATTTTGTGCTACGTTTCAGAAAATTGAAAAGCGTACATTTTCAACTGTGGAAGTGGACATTTTTGATCTCAAGAAAAGCTCGAAACTAGAAATTGGAGGTGATGTTACCATTAAACATTTTTTTTAGTGGTTGTGCATGGAAAATGTGAGGACATTTTAGCGTTGTTGTTTCAGAATTAAATTTTTCTTTTTTGTATAATTAACTATAATGTACATCTAATTGTAAAAGATAATCTTTATTGATGATTTTTTTTTTTCCAGATCACTTTGGAATAGAGCAACAATTTATTAGACTTTGTTTTTTAATTAGCTCGTGACAGTTTCATTGCTTTTTAGTCGCGCTCATACAAAGTAAATATTAACCCATAAGAACCCACGGTGACACCAGTGTAACAAACACTTTGAACTCCCCTGTTTCTTTGTTCTAAAACTTTTTGCCTGACTTTAACCCTTCAAAACCCTACGCGGCATATATGCAACATCCTGGAATAAAGACCATGTGATAGTCATGTGACTCTGACAGGAAGTGACCTCTCCAATTTGCTGGAACAGCTGATGTGTTAATTTCAAAGAACCAGCCAACTTCAAAGAACTGTTATGTGATACTACAGGTAATGTCAAACTCATTTGACAGTTCCAATACTTTGATAACATGTCCTATAGTGCTGATAACATGGTCTCACCATAGTGTTTGAAGAAACTAATATCAAACCAGGGATCGAAATATTGCTGTGACATATATGTCACATCGGGCTTTCAGCCTTAAAATACGATTGAAAAGCTCGACGTGACATATATGTCACAATAACAAAAATTGTCATAATCCACCCAATATATTCAGCGGTATCTGCGATATTCAGCTGAAGTATGTTCTGCTTGTGAATTAAAAGTATACTGAACAATTAGAAACACAAAATAATGCGAAAGAAAAACACTTTTTGGAACTTCAACGTAATGCTAACAAAGTTTTACTATCCTATGATTATCTCATAAAAAGAAATATCTAATTATTGTGTATTCTGTACTTTCTTATTTTTAATACATTTTTAGAATGCAAAAGAACAAGAAATACTCTCTTCAAAATGCACTCCAGATCATCCTGGGAGATGACAGTGACTTTGTCACGTAATCGTTTTCTAAACCTACGGTCAAATCTACATTTCACTGACAACACCAATTCATCAAACAGAAGAGCAGAAGATAAGTGTTGGAAGATTCGGCCATGGTTGGATATGTTTCGCAAACAATGTCTGGATATCACCCCGGAAGAGCACAAGTCTATTGATGAGCAAATGGGGTCCTTCAGAGGGACACAGTCCCACAAGACAGTATGTAAAGGGTAAAGGGTAAGCCCCACCCTTGGGGACTGAAAATTTGGAGTCGCTGTTGTTCTTCAGAAATCCTCTGTGATTTTGTCGTGTACGAAGGTGGCACTGGGAAAAAATCTTTACTTGGCATGGGAGGTGATGTTGTGGTCAAGCTTTGTGAAACTCTCCCATCAGACCACAACTACAAAGTCTTTGCCGACAATCTTTTTTCTTCAGTCCCACTGGTACTCAACCTTCTTCAACGAAATATATACTTTGTGGGAACTCTGCGTGCCAATCGCTTAGCTGGGTGTCAGCTTGAAGATGAGAAAAGTCTTGCCAAGAGAGGCAGAGGGTCTGTTGACGCCAGGGTGGAAAAAAACGAAAAGTTGGTCATTGTGAAGTGGTATGACAACAAATCAGTAACCCTAATTTCATCCTATTGTGCAGTTGAGCCTCAAGATAATGCTCGACGCTGGAGCAAAGCAGACAAGACATTTTTGGAGGTCAGGAGGCCTCACATTGTGAAGGAATATAATACATTCATGGGAGGAGTGGATCTTCTTGATGCATGCATTGCAAGGTGCAAGTATCACATGAGGTCACGGAGGTGGTACCTCTACTTGTTCTGGCACACCATTATGTTAGGTCTGGTTAATGCTTGGTTGATCTACCACGGTGACTGTAAACTACTTGGTGTCAAAAATGTACTGGGCCAAAAGAGCTTCCAGGCAGAGGTTGCCACTAGCGTCATTCTTCTGCATATACAAAGAGGCCGACCATCACTCAATCCCACATCTTCACAGCCACCACCACCATCCAAAAGGGTTCGTCTTGGAGTTCCAGATGATGTTCGCTCTGACCAAGTTGCACATATTGGCCTGTGAAATGTGACAAACGCGGCCGCTGCAAACACTGCAAAGTCAACACAACTACCACTCTCTGTGAGAAATGTGATGTGCGTCTTTGCTTCACTGAGGAACGAAACTGTTTCAAGTCTTACCATCTAGTGTAGGCTAAAAACCTTTTTTTTTTTTTTTTGCACAACTTTTTTGGGGAGTTTGTTGTTCAGTTCTCTGTACCCATGGTGGCTTGTTACAAATGCAACCAAATATGCAGCATTATTTATTTATGATACAGTTGGCAATTTTGTGACACAAAATGTGTAAACTGAAGAATTTTATTTTAAACCTTATCGTTAAAGTCACAGCCACAATTTGTGTTGTTGAAATGCAAATAATTGGCACATTTCATGTTACTAAGCACTAAAAACTGTCATGTTTACTCATTGCCAAATAGAGAATTTTTTTTACCACTAACGCCCAATGTTAAATATATGTAACAATACAGATCTTTGGTATGAAAAAGTATTATTCTGAAAAAAACATCAGAAATGTGTTTAATGTGATCCACTTGGCCCGTGGTATAGCCCACATAATTTTCCTTTATGGAAAAATGGGTCTGGGTTCTTATGGGTTAATTTATAAATCAATTAACAAAACATAATACCGCGCCATCGTTTTCTTTACGATTCTAGTACCGAATGTCCATTTTCCGTATCAATAACGTTCCTTCCCTTTCTCGCCCTGTCACAAATTGTCAGCCCACATTTATGTCAGTGGCTTTAAATAGAACTAAAACGCGCCAAATGGAGCACAAACCTCCACTAAGGTGGAAAGATGATGGTCCGCATATCAATGCATTTGCATTCTCGTAGGCGGGAATCGAAGGTGATTTGCGTCATGCATCTAAATAAAATAAAATAAATAAATAATAATAAAAAAAAAAAAAACACTCCATTTAAATTTGCTAACAAACGAGGATGTTGATGCACTGCAGCTTTAGCATATTTTTTTCCCCCCAAAACTCCTCCCCGAGGAGGCCGGTCCCCTTCTTATGGAATTACTCCTTTGATTTTGAACTGAACTGCGTGACGTCATGCATAATGGAGAAGTTGAAATTGAAATTAGTCTGCATGTCCTCTGGGGTTGTTATACTTTTTACAGATGCTTTAATTAGACCCAATGCATGTACTTAACTAAAAATAAATATGCTGACTAATAGTTGAACATAAAAGGAAAAGTAACAGATGGGCACATGGTGAGATGTCGCCCCCCCCCCCAGACACACACACCTGAAGCCATTCCCGTCTGCGTCAAGATTTGCTCCGAAGAAACGCATGCATCTTCATTCCCTTTGCGAACGCCGATCATTAACTTGTGCGGGGCAACGCTTGCCGCAGTCGCGGCGGGACACACAAACGTTGTGATGTATGATGGCCATTAACGCCTCAGAGGAGGCGAAAGCCATTTGAAGATGCCAGTCACAAACAAATATTCATATCCACAGCACAGCTATCACATCCCAGCAGGACGTGTTCCATCTGCTCGCCCCACATAAAAAAAAAAAAAATACCGGAATTTGATTCCGTTGTCTTCTTCAGTTTGATTACATTGCAATATTTTAGCCAAGTCGGCTCTTACTTGCTGATCCATTGATCTCTGTCCTTGTGGACCATCAATCACCCTGCAACGCAAGTTCAGCCAAATACCTGCGGTGAATATTAACGCCCTTACGTTCGCACTGCTCATATGTTCGTGAGTGTAAACATTCATAACAAGTGCTTATCACTGGAAATGAAAGTTCTCACTTGCTCATCCATCAATGTGTCCCGGCAATAAAAGGACCGGTGCAAAGACTCGAGAGGGTTCAACTTGCACGGAGCAGCAAAATAAATGTTGTGTCCATTCGAACATGGGCCGAGTTAACAATAGCCGTTCTAGTTTTTGTTTTTCTGGATTTACTAAATAGAGTTGAAATTGAAGGGCAAATAATCAAGATGTCCGCCAAACTCAAGGACGATAGTTATGTAGACTTTGCTTTGTGTTATTTAGTTAGAACGATGATGGGTCGATGAACGGTCATGGGCTGGATTCCGGCTCCGGCGGGCCACAATGGGTTCTAAAATTTGACCGAGGGGCCGGACCAGGAGCAGATGGATGGAGTGTTTTGGTAACCTCATCTCATCTGAGAAAAGAAAAAATACATTTAATTTGAAAAGAAAGTGAACAAAAACATGACAACAATATATATGTCTTTGAAAAAACACAGTATTTAGAAAATAAAGCATAAATAAAGTTTATTCATTTAATTTTTTTCAAACTCGGCGGGTCGGATTAAAATGTTTAACGGGCCGCATCTGGCCCCCGGGCCGTAGTTTGCCCACGCCTGGTCTAGTTTATAGTGCTTGCCGTGAAACTAAAAACCTTGCAGAAGGGGTGCAATCGATGCTTTTCGTTGCACAATGACGTTATCAGAAATAAAAAAACTTGGCCGCGACTTTTACTCTATATCTGTTTTTGTACCATTCAAGTATGCATATCATAATTATGTCATGATTATTAACAGTTCAATTCCTTTCCATGTTCTTGATCGGTAGGATGAGTGCACCTCCAGACAACACTGAAATAAAGCCAAGATGGTTCTAATTGGCGGCAAACAAAGCTTCTCGAGGAGATGCATTGAGCTTGACGGATGGTGAGCTACCTAGGCAAGTAATTCAGCTAAAAGGACCTTGTGGGGGGTGGGGGGGGGTGGTAGGAACGAGCAGGCTTGTGGAAAGAGCAATAAATGAGCTGTATACCTGAGGGCCGGGAATATTTATTCTGCTTTAAATAATGGATGATGCAGGAGGCAGCATTGCCGATGTGCCAATTAGGGGGGGTAAATGAGAACATACCTCACATTTACTGCCATAAGAGAAAAGGGTAAACAACGGCAAATGATTAACAATTTTCTCATGGTGCTGCATAACCTTGACGGGACGTATTACGTTACAAAAACAACCTTAATGGTAGATGGTTTGATGCTATAAATCACCATTTTTTTTTATCCAACTTGTAAGTACCATGAGATGCTGTGAGTTTCAAGCAAATCATTCCGGGACTGTAAATGACCTCCGAAGAGGATTTTAATGATGAGGAGCGTCTGCGATAATATTCCCATTGTCAGATTGTGAGCATCTGCAGGTTTGTGGAGGAGAGCCAAAGACTATTTACCAGCTTGTTTTCCCGCTTTGTTTCCAGGTTTTCCCACTGCGCACACACACGCACGTTTTCATGAACATGGATGGACTTTAACATTACACATAAAATAAGGATAGTGAACCGTTTTTTGGGGGGGGTCAGTTATTTTCTTAGTTTCACAGAAAGCCTGTTAACTGTCCTTTTAATGATGCCACATATGGAGGGTACATGCATTTTGGGATGAACAGCACCATTGTGCCAAATATTCACTGCCAATAGCAAACTGCTTATTGCTGTGGATCTAAAATGTGTCTACAAGCACCTGTTCAAAAGTCAGATTTTGGTGGTTTAAATAAATTAGACGAAAATGCAATTGCAGAGGAATATTGAGACTGCAGGCTCCACAATCTGGTATTGAACTCTATGTTGACTGATTTTGAGAAGAATATATTTTAAAACGGACGGTCTTATTTTTTGCTAATTACTGATAATAAGTCAGCCCATGTTTGGTCAGAAATTAAGAGGTTTGGCGTCGTGAATTTTGGCACATTTTGAATGAGCGTAACATCCATTCTCAGTTTTACTGCTCATCACACAATTTTTCCTCAAAAATGTGGGATCACTTAAAAGTAAAACCTTTCCGCATAGGATTTATTGGCAATATGAATTTTTACAATGGAGAAAAAAAATCAACCCGTTTTGTAGCAATAAGAAGACGATAGAAAATGTTTTGATTTTGGCACAGGTGTGGTGCCGGCGTGAAAAAAAATTCCAATGAGTAGAAATTATGGATATTTTAGTGTATAATAAGCATTTTATCTCAGTATGCAAGTTATGTGGAATTATAACCTTATCTACTTAAAAAAAAAAAAATCCCCTTTCGACCATTCTCAGAATTTTTCTTTTTTACCTAGATCATCAAATTATATTTTTGGTATTTTTCACATTTTGCAAAAATATTGTTACGCAATATCATTTTTTAATTATTTTTCTTTACTGCTTTTAGTTTTTTTTTTTTTTTTTTTTACAATGAATTACAAATAAAATAAAATAAAAAATATTTATTTATTTATTTTTTTTTTTACTTAAAATACAACATTTGGTTGTCATTCAACAACCAGAGAGTTCTTTTCAATATTTTTTCTTCACTTTTTCTTCTTTGGCTCTTTTCTCGTCTGTTTCGTCTTCTTCCATGGCAGGAAGTTGTAGGAAACCAGTGCGGTGAGGAGGTATGTGGCCATGCCGGTGTAGCCTCCCATTACCAAACACAGTGGCTGCACCAGTACAAACAGACAAAAGACATTGACAGACGCCCGCTCGTCCAGCTCCAGCCGATCCGACTTGCTGGCGTTCATCACCGCAAAAAAGTACATAAGGGCCACACCTGGGTAGAAAGCCAGCTCCACCATGGCGCTAAGGACAGAACACCTGGTAAGAAACACTCGTAGGATTTAACATGCCAATATAGAAATGGAGACGTTAGATGAAACACTCACCAGTAAAAGATTTAGATTTGCTCTGAGAAATTGCTGCAAAGTGTGAAGGTGGATCAAAAAGCAGACTTCGACCTTTGAGCCCTCATCCTATCACAACAGCAGTCCATCAAACATTACCCACTTTGCGTCTTATCTTCTTTATGAGCTCGCTTGATATGTGCTCCCTTCAAAATACGCTGGCACGTTGGAAGCTTCCTTATCTAAAATTTAGTCGAGTGCATTTTGGAAAATGAATCAAACGGGTTCGCATTGCGAGAGAAGATTGTCAGCTTTTATACTTGCTGGGAGACGCTTTGTATCAGTTGTATCAAAAAACACTGAGTGGCGTTGCAGTTGTGATGAGCAAGAAAAAGATGAAATGCCATGCTTCCATGATTGAGAGGTTCGGGGTGAACACATTTCATCACGCAATGCAATTATTTTTGTCCTCATGGGAAAAGGAAATGAATCGGTTTGGCTGCACCAAATCAAAAAAAAAATATTTTTTTTTACTTTTTACTCATTTATTTATTTATTTATTTATTTATTTATTTATTTTTCCTGAGCTGACATCCTCTTTTAATAGTCAAAAATTAAATATCTTAATAGCACGTATTTTGCGCTCATTTTGTATTTAAAATAGCATTTTTTTTCCTCATGCATCTAGTTAGGATGTGTGCCCCCCCCGCCCCCCCCAATAAACACTGTTAAAAAAATTGGGGCCCCCTCCAACATTTAATTTGCCCATCAATTTGAAAACCAGCGACGACTTAGAGCCGCCACTGCCACAGGCATCTCTGTGGATTTCCAACCAGTCCCGGAAGGTCAATTTTCCCAAAATGCAGTCCATTTATTGGTGGGAAAGTTTTGCACTTGTAGTTCAGCATCTTAACTCACCGTCAACTTACAGTAAGAGAAAAAGCCGCTTTTACTTTTTACTTGTCAGTTGCTGTTACTCTTCACTCATCTCACATCACATTGCTAAAATGCGCAGTGCCGCAGTTTGAGGGCGCACCGGGCCCCCAGCCAGTCAATCAGCCACAACACCTCCCCTAAATATTGCATGCGTGCTGTGCATGAGCGTGTTTCCCTTCTCTTTGCTTGCCAGTCACTGGCTAATCATTCAGAAAATGTTCCTCTTTCATGTTAGCCACCTCAGGAGACTTTTGATTCTGGATTAAACAACAGCACCGCTGAGCAGGATTACAACCAGGGGTGGGCGGGGGTGGAATCGTGCTGCGCCATTGATGGGAGCTTTATCGAACCCCACCATGGAGGTTCTACGTCAAGCAGCGGGCGTACGCAGCGGTGCGTTTTAGTCCGAGTCCAATGACAAAGACAGTGGCGCTCCACTTTCTGGTGTACGTCATGAAAAGAAACTTCTCAAGTTTACAGTGCGGGTGAAAAGTTGAGATCAGCCTATTATGTCGTAATTACACATGTAGTACACAAACGAACTGAAAAATGAACATTTGTGGAGGGAAAAAAAAATCCTTGTTTTATTTAGCTAAAAAAAGAAATAATTTACAGTGGTAGCTCAAGTTACAAAATTAATTCAATCCCATTTGTATATTGAAACGTAAACTGAGGTAAAGTTTCCAATTGAAATGAATGGAATTGCAATTAATCCGTTCCAGCACCCAAATTATTAATATATGTGTATATTCATGAGTTTCTTTTTTTTTTATGTCAAATATGTGCCTTGATTGCGAACCACAACTCCGCAACGTTTAACGTTTTCGTGTAGCTTTTCGTGAACACGTAGAAGACATTTGAAATCCCTCCGGAAAGCTCACAGTTCATTACAGGAAGCCTTCCCGTCTCCTGACGGATGAACCTCTTCGTTAACAACATCTCCAACGACAAAATTACGTTTGATGACCAATTACGCGCACCAACGTCAAATTTCCCGCCTCTGAACGAATGCCTCACACTGTCCAAAAATACCTTCTTTTGTAATCGCTTTCTTGTCTCTGTGTATTATTTCCGAGCATGTCCTTTAAATAGGATAATTCCTAGAATTTACCCGTTAACGCTGCTAAAATAAACTTCTTTCTACATACCGTATCTTGTTTGACAACCTCCTGTTTTTGTCCTTGAAAAAAAAAAAGACAGTATTTTTGGACAGCATGACGCAAGAAAGCCTAAACACAGTAATTAGCGCTGACAAAGCTACAGGAGGGAGGAAATAGGACAGGGATGGAAGCAAAGGGGGGGGGCATTTGAATCCCCTACGGTGTTATTAATGTCACCAAGCATTGACCACCTCCTGCGCCATCCCAATCGGATAGCGCAAAAAGCGTTTAACGGAAGAATCCGCCGTTTAGTTGATCCGGATGATCGATTACGCAATACAACTGCTTGGCCGTGATTCCCTTTGGGAATTGGCATCTGCATTTTGCGCTTCCGTTTCTTTGTAATAAGCTGATAATTACTTTAAGTGTTTATTCCCTCCCACCATAGAGTTGATTGTGGGATTGTTCCAAAAAATACATCCGGTCCGTGCGATTCTGAAGGTTTTCTCTTCATATTGCGTCTTTTTTTTTCTATCCTGCCAGCCCACTCCTCGGAATCCCCGCCTTAGTGTGCGCACACATTAAACCCCTCGAAATACATGAATCAGAGGAAAAGATGTGCATGTGGACATGTGTGTGCGTCTTTATAGGTTGTTCATGCGTGTGTGTGTGTGTGTGTGTGTTGCAGATGTGAAGCTGGAGGGCTGTGTGGGCAGAGGCATCCTTTGCTGGCATAAATTGATTTCCAGAATCCAGACAAGTATAGCAGCTTTTTTTTTTTTTTTGGCAGGAAAGCCATGTGCTTCTCGATCCATTTATGAGTGAAAACTGTGCAAAGCCGCTGTGTGGCTATGTGGTTGTGTGTACAAGTCAGCAAGAAAAGGAGCTGGAGAAGCGAGACAAACTACGGATGCTGCCATATTAAACTGCAAATGCCAGCTGCGCTCTCCGCAGTCCTTCCAATGTGATGTTTTCCCCCATATGAGATTGAGAGTAAGTGACTTCACAAAAGGCTGTATGCAGACTTGCTTGCATTTGGGAAGAGTGCTTATAGCCCAAGTATGGCAAAGCCATCTCGTTGTTGGCAGGCGCTTGCGTGCGCCCGTTTTGCATATTTATTACAATGGTTTAGTGGGTCCAAAGTCTTAGCAGCAAACAACTGGCCAGTGATGGATGCATGCCATTAATATATGTAATTCCCTTCTGTGTAATTAATATTGATTTTTTTTTAGCCTGCTTGAACATATTTTAATTGGTAACTGCACTTCTTTAAACTGCACGGTCACATCTCCACTGACACAGACGTGTGCGGAACAACACAAGTTCTACCTTTGGATAGTAATGCGTCGACTTGATTGAGACTGAGCTGTTTCTGAAATTTAAATAATGACTCAGTTATTCTATTATGCTAACAAAATTTTGCTTACCTTGTTTACAGTACCTACTCGAGATAGGAAAGTAAATAATTACAAAGGGCTCTCAATTAATTCCCCCAACTAATTAATTAATTTTTAAATGACTACATTTTCACGACCATAAGGCACACTGTATTAAAAGGCACACGCTCAGTTACGGCTGCCATTTCTGTATTTAACAAACACAGATCGCACTTTGTATTATTTGGGCACGGGGCATGGAAAAACATACGTTAGCTTAAAACATACGCAAGCATGTATGGAAACTAATGGGACGATATTTACCGATTCCAACGCCCTCACTCACTGGATGGACGATTTAACAGGGCTGCCCACTTTTCAATAGTGACATTTACACTTACCAAATAGAAAAAAACGAGTGTTTACACAAGAGATAAAGCCTTAAAATATTTCAATAAAATATATATTTTTTAAATTTTATTTTATTTTTTTTTTTTTGCAGAAATTCAAAATCTAATTCAACAATCATGCATACAAAAAAAGCACACACCCACCAGTTGGTTATTTCCAACATGTTACCAGCTGCAAGTCACTGGGGAATCCCTTTTGAAACTCTTCAGCGTATTAACACACCCCGCAAAAATCGCGTCGTCAAGTGTGTGATTGAAATACATGTTGTTATCTTTTTCTTTTTCTTTTTTTTTTTCAATAACGTCAACCCGTCAAAGAAATCCGCGCGTAGCCGAACCCTAGTGCGCACATTCGCAGCATGCAGTGCGCTTTGGGCAGGGTCGCCAACACTTGAGCGTGATTCATTCAAGGAGGAGGAGGAGGATACGTTTGAGTGCTTCTGCTGCGTTTCCTCTCCACATGCTCCACTGTGCACACGGAGCACGAGCGAGAGAAGAACAGTCTTCATCTCCGCACCCAATCACTCTGCAAAACTTCCGCGGCTATATGGACGCATAACCAACTGCGCGTCTGCCTTCGCGGGGGGGGGGGGCTTCCTCAGCACAATTCCTCACTTTCATCTCCAGGCTCAACGTATCTGAAGTGGCTGCCTCACCGGGTCCGACCGGAGGCCACCTGGTCTCTGATCTGGTCTCCGGAGTCGGTGGAGGGTCGACGCGCTCCATCGGGGCCAGGCTTTGCGCTTCCCGGATCCGACCTGAGCCGCCGCGCGTTCTCGAGATGGACGTGATGGAGAGGGAGGTCATGGACAAGCTGGACGACATGTCATCCGTGTATGACTTCGATCCGATCACCGGCAACATCCCCGCCACCAAGGTGGAAGTCACCGTCTCCTGCAGGTGAGTCTTCTGGTGGTGGTGGGAGGGGGAGAGGGGCGGGGGGCGCAAAGTCGGGGGGAAAGTTGCCCGAGAGGTGCCGCACCCACTCTTGGACTTTTTTTTTGCCTTAAATTCTTTCGATTCTTTTTTTTTCTTTCTTTTTTTTTGTGAGTGTGTGTCGAAAGCACGTAAAACGTATTCGCTTGAACAAGTTAGGTGTTTTAAATGGAGACATTTTACGGAGGGTAAGAATTTAAGACAAAAAATGAAGATAATTCTAATTCAATAGGTCCAGCCTTTATCACCCTTTCACTTTCTCAAACTATTCCATTCGAAGTCGGAAAATAATCTGTCAACAGCACGTGTTCGGTTCGAAAGAAAAATGCTTTCAATATTCCAAAGGTTTAGAAAGTCAAGGCTCTCGACGCCCTCTCAGACTTTTATGCGCACACACGGGCACGTGTGCGTGTGCGCGCACACGCACGCGACGCATGCACTCACATCCTTTCATGTCGGGTTTTTTAGGTTGTTGAGCCATTCAAGCGAGCCAGTTGGAGCAGTGTGTGCATTATTGATAGACAAGAGAGCGCCTGTGCCACATCGCACAGAGAAAAAAATGATTAAAAAAAATACAAAGAATCATTTTAATTAGTGGACAACCGTGGGGCTTTGGTGTTGCTCTGCGAAAAAAGGAGTGGTGGTGGATCAGTTTGCAAAGGCTTCAGTGGTTGAATGAAGACTGCAATTTTTTAATTTTTTTTTAATTTTGAATGTGTCATTTCTGACTGCAGAATTAAGCATCATTTGGGTATATTATGGCTGCCATCCATTCAAGACGACCATTTTTGTGCCGATATCTGTCATTGTGAGATGGTCCTTGACGGTGATATATTACATCAAGAAAGCACATTTGCTGCTGGAATCCCACTTTTCAGTGATAAATAAATCAAAAGCTTTCATGGCATTTGAAACACACTGTCATATGTTGTGTGTGTGTGTGTGTGTGTTTTGTGTGTAGTTGTGGTGGAGTGCATGCAGGCTAATGCAATGGTGGAACCAAGAAGAAGAGGGAATTGTTAGTTGGTCAGTCCGCCCCAATAAAAAGCAAAACACATCAGCAAACCGGGGCGTCCCTGAGAGGTCCGTCAGTACTTGACCCGGTGAGCGACGATTACTCTGACGGATGAAAATCCACTGCCGTCAGTGCTCACGCCGTCATTTTTTTGAAAGCCGTCAATCGTCTGCAAAACAGGCGTCAGTCCGTCCGTGAAGGAGTGACAGACCGTTCCGTCGGTCAGATGCAATGCCTACCTGCTGATTTCATCCGGTCACGTTTTAGGGTCCGAGTTCGTTGTAGGAAAGTGCTGGCAAAAATGCAGGCGGACCCACAAGTGCGGGGAAGCGCAAGCGAAAAGACAGTCTGACGAGTCAATGACGAGTGGCTGGAGGGAACTGATTGGTTGAGTCTGATGAGAACAGGTGGTGGCAAAGACGTAATGAGCAGGCTGCAAATACCTGAAAAAGAGGACAGGAAACCAAGAAAATGAAACCACTCCCCAAAACCACAAAAATCAACAAAAACACATTCTATGACTTTTTAGTCGAGGGTGGTCTTGCCCTGCCTGCCCATTCTTGACACAACACCTTGAATCGCTGCTAAAAAAAAGTGTTGCTGCCGCGTGTCATTCAAAGTCATCGAAAAGCTTTTGTGCCATTTTTTTTATTTTTTTTTTTTTTTATGAGTCACATTTGTGAAGAAAATAAGCTTCCTGCGCGTTTGTGTCATGATCTCTTGGAGGTCTGCAAGCAAGATGATAGCCGTTCCCTGTTTTGGTTAATACCCCCTATTACAAATTACACCCCCTGTTTTTGACAACACATGATTATCAGGACCAGTGACGGAGAAAGTGGGTGGAAAGGAGATAAGGAGAATCAGCCCGAATAATAAGGAGGAATTTATTGGTCTTCAAGCCAGGGAGGATGCACACCATGTGGTATTTATTTCGGGGATTATAAAAAATGTTCCATTCCAACAGTGCTTCACCTTAAGCTTCAGTTGGCTAAGAAATGTAAGTTTGGTGCATCAGAAAAAAAAAAAAAAAAAAACGGATACCGATTTGTTAACTCAAGTCCAGATCAGGATTTCTCAATTTGTTCCTCTTTATATTTCCTACGATTTGAATTCCTCCAAAGTCAGACTTCAGAGGTCAGAGCTCAGTAGCAACCCTAACCGCAAGTTATGAATCTGGTCGAGGCGATTTGTTTCCGGTAATATTGACCGTGCTTCCTGTGCGCACTTCAAATGAGCTGTCCGCTACAATTGACAACAGCTGCATCGCTGTTCTCGTATTATGCTCTATTTCTCTGTCACGGATGCTCAGGACGATATTAAAGTAAATAGGATGTATATACTGCGAGAGCATGTGAGAGTCCTGGAATTGATTATTTTTAAACTTCATTTGTGATGCCTGCACGTTTGTGTTGGATTGTTCTTGAATGATTCGTTCAAAACGAATGACTCTTTTCAGTGAACGTTAGTGAATAGAACACTTCCTCAAGTGATTCGTTCTTTGACGTCATATGGCGTTCACGAACGATCAGTGAAAGAACGGAACGTCATTTCCCGTTCACGAACGAATCATTGAGTGAACATGATGACATTTCCCGTTCGCGAACGAATTGTTGTGTGAACATGTTGTCATTTTCCGTTCACGAACGAATCGTTGAGTGAACGAGATGACATTTCCCGTTCACGAACGAATCGTTGAGTGAACATGATGTCATTTCCCGTTCACGAACGAATCGTTGAGTGAACGAGATGTCATTTCCCGTTCACGAACGAATCGTTGAGTGAACATGTCATTTCCCGTTCACGAACAAATCGTTGCGTGAACATGATGTCAATTTCCCGTTCACGAACGAATCGTTGCGTGAACATGATGTCATTTCCCGTTCACGAACGAATCGTTGCATGAACATGATGTCAATTTCCCGTTCACGAACAAATCGTTGAGTGAACTTGATGTCATTTCCCGTTCACGAACGAATCGTTGAGTGAACATGATGTAAATTTTCCCTTCACGAACAATTCAGTGAAAAAACGTGACGTAAATTCCTGTTCAAGAACGAGCTGTTGCCTGAACCTCATGTCATCTTTTGAACGATTCTTTTTGCCAATCTGACTCTTATGATTCATTTGACTTGAAAAGAACTGTCATGCCCATCACTACTGCACATGTTCTCGCAAATAAACGTGACATTTGCTATCGAGCGGCAGTTCCATGGGACCAATTGTGCTTTGTTTTCTTGGGCCGTGCTTGTCAACAAGCTTTGCGTCAAAGTTTATACGGCGTGAATGTAAACCAGAGCCAATTAAGCCATTACTGAAATGGATTGTCCTTTTCTTGAGCGTGTCACCGAATCACAACCGAGCTCCTTGGGATGGCGAAGATTGATCTCATAGCTGATAAATCTCATTCTAATTGGGGGGTGGATTGTGCTCGCCGCACATGTTTTAATGATACCGGGAACTGTTCCTGTTGTTCTACGCCGTTTTTCCCCAAGGGGGTTGGGGGGACCGGGACGTGCAATTTCTCGACTTGTTCCCTTCATGCAAGCATCACACGGCTTTGATTAAATTGCTGTGCTAAATATCGGGATGGTGGGAATTTGCATCGTGATTTGAGTTTATGAGAAGCCTGGTTTCCGCCTCGGATAGGTGCCTTTATGAATCTGGGACAGATATGAAAGCGTTGCACTCGGTGTAGAAAAGCCCCGGGGAGATCCGCAGCCAGGCTTATCATCACACTCACCCCCCCCCACCCCCTCCTGCCACCCCACCAGCACTCACTCGCTTCCACGTCACATCTCTTTAGGTTAGAGCACTTCTGATGGGAATATTTCCCGCACCATAACGAGATCCCTGGTGCTAACTAGCCAAACCCAAACGATGTACATCTGCAAAGCTGCATTTTTGAGTTGCCACAAATGTGCTGGTGATGTGGAGACGCTCCTCAGCCACTACATTAGGTACACCTGCACAAGCTGATGGAATCCGATTTGCCCCCCCCCAAAAAAAACACCTTTCAGCGTCCTGAGGGGAAATCCCAATTGTGTCTGAGAGATGCAGAACAATATTTGCTGATTTGATTTGTTTTGTAGCCGCGTTGAAGAAGTACACTTTGTCATACTGACAGCTTTGCGTAAAGTGTCGTTTCACTCATTAAATCCAAAAGAGTGAGTCGACCTTCTCATTTTGTTCTTATTTCTTCTTTCGCTTGACATCGATACAAAAAAAGAATTGTGTGTGAACGGGTTCGAAGCCGAAGCCAGTGGAGCCTCCACTTTCTTCACTGCGGGGCTTCAGACAAACTTCAATGGTTGTACTTCCAACTTCTTAGATCTGCTTTGCCTCTCTCATCTTTCTCATCAGAGAATCCAGCTGTCGTCTTCCTGCAATATTGCTAAAATACCGCTTCTGCTGTGTAAAGGCGAAACAAAACCTCCCTATTAAATATGAATGCACTTTTTCCTGCTTGTTCTGTTCTCTCTTGATTTGGATTAAATCGCCTCACATTTGCTTGAAGGCATTCAGAAGGATCATATGATTTATCCCGGCCAAACGGCAAAGAAAGGTAATAATCGCAATGAAAAAAAAAAAAAATCTCAATTTATACTCGCCTGTTATATAATAAGCAGAGCTGGGTTCTTGATTTTTTTTTTTTTTTTTTGCCCGTCAGTCCCCCGCCCGCAGGCCGCGATCTCGGTACTGTTCCGACCGCAACCCTCTGGCCTTATTCATAAAAAAATTGTCAGCCACTGCCGCTGGAGAGATGCTAACGGCAGAGGTTTGTGTAAACATAATTAGCGGGCTAATTTGCTATTCTAATCTGTGAACCTTATTATCGGTTTATTCATCTACTTTTTTTTTTATCAGCCTCCTCGTTTGTCTCGTTCTTGTTCTTTCTTCGTCTCCGTGAACGTACCCAATGCAAGGAAGTACGCACAATTGTTATAGTGATTTTGGTATTGCCCCCCCCCCCCTTTAATGTTATGCCTCAATAATAATAAGGAGCTACAGGCACGCTTGAACGCACACTGCTGTCTCACATCTCTTCATAGACAAAAAAATTGGTCGTGGTGCTTTTTACGCGATCGCAGACAATTTTTGTCGTTTGCCCCGTTGACGAGTAGGCTCATCACACACACGAGGGCCGATTCTTGTCCGGACTAAAATTAACCTTGGGAGTTTGTTAATCGAACCTTGGCTGTCCGGCTGGGCCAGAGTGTCTGACCGGTCCATCCCGGTGGCGGACGGTCCAGCTCCGATAATAAGCAAAATACGCACATACAAATGAAATAGATCATTAAAAATTAACGTGCATCAATAGTTGTCCGGGACCTGCACTGGAAGAAGACGTTTCCTACCTTTACATTAAAAAAAAAATGTCATGACACACAAAAAAATAAAAATAAATAAAAATAAAATAATACAAAGAACGCAATTATTTCTTTGGGTAAATTACAAGAGGTGAATATCATGCAGGTTAATTTTCCCGTATGCCATGAAGTGTTCTTCCTGTCACTATAGGTTGCTAGCACGGATGAGGAAAACTACACTGTGATAGATCATGTCAATTAATTTGGATTATTTTCAATCAGCTATCATTGTACATTAAGTGACAAAACTCACAAAATCTGATGAGCAGCCGAACAGAGAAGAGAACATAAACTATGGTACCAATTAAAACTTTTTGCAGCACAGATTTTCCTTGATCTTTCTTATTCTCTGCAAAACAGCCTCGTTTCAATCTAATCCATGATGATAATACAAAGATGCTCATTCTCCTGTTGTATTTTGCATCCCATAATCCTCCCCCCGGCTCTGTCAGTAACTCCGCTCAGCTGTCAGCGTCGTCACGCTTCGACATCATTAATCCGGAATAGTTTCATATCGATCAAATCTTTGCATCAATCCTACGGTGTGTCTTACTGCGCATTAGCATGAGCAAAGTTGTTTGGACAAAAAGTGTTTCGGAAGGAGATGAGTAATGATGGCGGTGACTTGGAGTGAGGTCGGAGAGGTTTTGATCGATGCTCTTTCTCTGGCAAACACCAACCTCATCCAAAGTGCAGCTCATAAATCGTATTACCACCTAAGTGACCCTTTAACAAGTTTAATAGCTCTCGGTCAAAAGTGACCTAGTTGCGCTCAAAATTGTAGCAGAGGGAGCGTGATTAGAAAATGATGACCACTAATGCTTCCACGAGTTTAAATTTTGGTGAACGCAACGCCACCCCATCTCCCACATGCTAATAATTTGTGTTTCAAAATTGTTGAGTTGGCACACTGTCTTGGAATAGTCATTTACAAGTACGTGATAACAGTGCACTGGCCTGCACCCTCCAGGACTGAATTAATAATCATTCATAATAATCCTGTTCATATTTGTGTGAGGTGCTTGTGTAAACATACCACACTATGATGATTTATTTTAGATTTTCGAACGGTCGCCAGTTACGACTTCCGTGTGTGTCGATTCCGCATAGCGCTGCCCCCTCACGAGTGAATAACCAATCACAAAATGCGTTTATCACTTTCAGCGAGACTTGTGATCTGATTGGCTATCGCAACTGTCTATCAACTCTGAAAGCTCATTGACGTTGACAGAAGAGATGCCCGCACAATTGTATCTGAAAGCCTCGGATGAATTGTGCGTACTATTAATATTGTGAAATCTGCCTGGCAACAGGAGATCGCTGAATTCTGATTGGATAAAAACTCCCATCTAAAAATACAACACTAGGATATAATATGACGTCAATGTGAAGAATATGATCATGATTTCTTGATTATGTTAGGCCAGCTGATAAGGCCTTGCAGGCCTTGACCGCTCACCACAGCATTATATGTCCACTCAAAATGCTCAGCCTTTACAATAACGTTTCTCTGTTGACATATTTACCTCTGTTAGTATGTTTGTATATACCACATTGGCACTACCGTCACATTTTAAGTAAGGGCTTACACTTCACGACAGCTGGACAAGCACAAAAAAAAAAAGATCCTTACTTCTTTAATGACTTCACTTGAATTGATTTTAATGGTGTCTGCCCACTTGCGGCTTTCTTGCTGTCATTGTTTGGCCAAGTCCTGGTCATTTTCTACCCAATTATGTCAAACTCACTCTGACGCATTGTGTTCACGTGGAGAGTGTCACACACACGGGACACAATTTTTTTTTTTGACACTAAACCGTAATCTCTCGAGGCAGGTTAAATCGCGTGATTGATATCATATGACAACTTGTTTAAGTTTGACGTGAAGACAATGGAAATGTTATCTCGCGCCTCATAGCGAGCGATGCATGACTGGGTTGGCTCACATGCGTTTCGGCGCCTATTCTGAGCCCGTGTTGCTATTTTAGCTTTGGCTGTGTGCGCCGTTTCTGCAGGATGAGATGATTGGGCACGATGGTCCCGTGTGGTACAGCAAAGCTGGATATGTGTGAAAAAAAAAATGTGTGGGTGAGATGAGTGTATTTGATTATAGTGCTGCTGACACCCGGAGGGGGAATGGATAATGGATGAGAGGGGAAAGAAATGTGTGTGTGTTGGTGTACGGTGGTGTAAGGATGTCATTTTATTTATGACTGATTATAAGACTTATTGTTGAATTTAATCAAACTGCGATACATGCATGGGAAATCCCAAACTCTTTTCCATTCAATTTTTTTTCTTCTTCAATAGAGATTTTAGCATCTTTGCTATCCATGGTGTCACTTTTGTCTTTTAGGACACATTCATGGTCCTATGAGGAAAAAAACAAAAATCCCCAGACAACAATCATGTCTTGTCGTTTTTTCACCAACATGAGACTGGAAAGCACCATGTGAGCTCTTTACAACTGCAGCCATCTGCGATCCGCGACACTAAAAAGCACAATTAAATTTCAAGTGTCTGTGGTTGTTTTGTCAGCCCAAAACCCAAAAGAGGAACAGGTCGCTTTTGGCATCATAACAGAATAGATATTGTAACTAACCATATTCATATTTTTGGAACAGCAGTGGTGATTTTATGTATTGTAGTTAATTTTCATTTGAAATTGCCATTTAAATGTTCTACTTCCGGTTTAAGCTATGCGCTTTTAATTTGAACGCAAACTTCCTGTTTTGTGCGGTTCACACTTAAGGTAAATAACGAAGAGTCCGGCCAAAAGTTTCATCTTGAGCCTCAGAAAAACTGACATTTTTTTTTCCAGCACCCCCCCCCCCGAAGCGGCAAAAGGTGTGTAAATGATGTATATTAGTATTTTTTGTTCGTAAATATTGAGTGTTGAATGTAAAATATGTCAGCTAATTGTTTGCGTGTGTTTTGAAATGTGTTTCAGATCTTACGGTGATTAGGTTTGAAGGTTATACGGTTACGGATAAATGTTGCTCAAAAAAATAAACCACAAAATCATCAGTAAAGTCTCATCCTTGGTCGGAGGGCAAGCTACAGCTATAGAAAATGAACGCATCACTATGTCTATCGGCTTCCTTTGTTATTATCGAAAAAGTCGTTCAAATGAATGTAAGACTGCAGCTGTTGCCATGGAAATATGCAAACTAAATGAAACTGTAGCTTATGTTAGTTCATCCATTTAAAAATATCTCCTGCCAGACCATTAAGAACTCTTTCCCAGTACATAAAATTCTCTCGGGCTTTTACACATTTGTTATCTTCTCTTCATTTATCCTGAAATTCCTTCTCAAAGGTGATTGTTTTGCTTCACATCGACTTGTAGGATTCAATGCATCTTGCTTCAGGGTAAAACAAATCAGACTTTAATACGTGAAGCAAATTATTTTTTTTCTGGTTCATCACAGATTCTTGATGCATTTTACTGATCATTTTGAGTTGCGCTTTTGCAATTGACCCACTTTAGAAAAGTTGTTTTCGCTCAGTCGGAAAAAACGGTTCATATTCATTATCCTTATGATCTTGCAATCAAATAAAGCAGCCCGTTCTCACAAGCTGTTTTATAAGCGCTGCAGGGCAAAATTCTATTCAGCTCAAATTTTAGGGGTTATTCCTTTTTTTCTTCATGAATATATTATATCAATGCCCTAGCCCGTCGGATGTCAACTATAGCATCATTTTGGCAAAACTTAACAAGTTTCTGGACAGTGCGTTCAAGACTGGCACAGAATTGGAAAATTCACCATATGTTCAACAATTACTCAAGAGTTTAGTGCAATTGGAAAAGAACCCTCACACAAGAATGAATGTTAAGATTAAAATAGAACTGTACCTACTGTAAAACGGTTTGCTGCATCACGAGCATGTGCAGGGCACACAAAATTCCGGATCAGGAAATTCTAAAGAGAAAGTGTTGCAGAGCGTGAGAAAGCTTGGCCTCCTGCAAAAGGCGAATGATCCAAAACAAACACCCAAGAATAGATCAAATCAAAACAACGGGTGATTGTGACGAGGCCTTCTATGAGCGCTGATTCCAAAAAATTGTGAAAGATGCCATCTGGAAAACGCATCTTTCAAAAACCACAAACAACAGCAGTATTTTGCTCGCAAGGAGTGTTCCATTGAGAGATACAGAAATTGTTTTACTCCTCTTATTGTCTCAAAAAAAAAAAACTGACTGACAATTTTAAGAATTCTCATTCAGCCCAGTCTCATTAGTCATTTGATTTTTCAATCCTGCTGTGATTTTTTTTAATTTATTTTTTTATAATTAACAATCAAACTACTAATACAGTTGTACGCATTTAATTCATGACAATAAACGGAATTACTCATATACCAGAACAATATTTGCCATTGAAATGAATTGGAACGCCATTAATCCGTTCGTGCCTCCAAGGAGTCACCACATTTTTTTTTTTTTGCTATGAGTTTTGAATAAAGCATAACAGCACTGCATGGTAAAAATTACAATTATTACAATAATTTAATAATTAAAATACAAATTGAAGAGACAGAAAATAAATACATACATTTCTAAAGTGTAATATATAAATATAAAACTAAAACTAAACCTAAATTGTAAAAATAATATAAAACTTTACAAAAACTAACAAAAATATAAAAAGCATATAAAACTTTACTTTGGGACATTTTTAATTTACTCTTAGGCTAGCAAAAAAAAAATACAAAGCACTAATGCTAGATTTATGGAACTAGGCTAACAATTTCAAATGTAATATTACTCTGGTCAGTTTCAAGTCATTTCAGTGTCCTTCATTGGTTTCCCTTCCAACAATTTGGCCTACTTGTGTCCAGAACGACCAGTGCCACATCAGCCATGCGCAATTAGCCATTCTCCTAATGAGACAACATGCACATCTGCCTGATGGCTGACCTCTGTTGTGTGGGCCAACAGCAGCATTTTCCCCATCGGGATTTACGGGATGATCTTAAGCCTTCACGCCGGGCATGGAGCTCGCCGTGACTGTCGGCCACACTGACTTGGATTCTCCCCAGAGGAAGTTCTGGCTTGAATAATTCAACAGCTGGTGGGTGGAATGATCCTGCTTGGGTCTGCCATCGATTTGACACTAAAGTAATGCCAGCATTACAGTTGGACTCAGGTGTTTGAGGTTGAATTATTGCTTTCAATTAAATTCCCCGCATAGAGGCTTGATTCAAGATCTCTTTGAAGATGAATTATTGAATAGCAGGGAATTTGTTAATCAAATAGGTTAGATATTGCAAAAGTCAGGATATGTCAGTGATAAGTTAAGCAATGATGGCTGAGTGATTTTTTTTTTTTTTTGCAAGCTGTCCTCATATTGCTGCATAATTTCCCCATACACTCGCCTCCACGCTCATCCAGCAGTGTAAACAAATTGCTCGTTCTCTCGCTTCCTTTTAAACATCCTTCCAAATCTGTGCTCCTTTTTCATCTCACTTGTAGTTTTATTTTTCCCCTCTTCTCCCGTTTTCTCTCTCCTCTTTATCTTATTCTGGATGATTGTGGCCACCCCAGCCAGCTCTGTCATCACTGTTACCATGCACACGGCCCACGGCCACTTTTATTTTGTCACACACACATACAGTTGCTTTTTTCAAGGAGCTACAGTGTGGATCACCTTTTTTTTTTTTTTTTACGATCCATTCTTGCTTAAACGTCCTTGAGGGGCGCACGTTCCCTTACGTGGCAGGCTGTTATTGCTGAATGAGAACGTCATGGCTCATTGAATGAGTTACCTTCCCACTTTCTCTCCGAAACTTGATTTGAAAAGCCTTACAATTGGAAAAAACGTGTCAAAGGTCTTCTCTGCATATTCATTGTAATGTTTTACACAAGTTAACTGTCTGTCCAAAAAACATGATTCCCCACCTCAAACGTCATCTGCAGTGCTTTTTTTTTTTTTTTTTAAATGTACATTTCTTTGTCATCATACCGATAAAGGTTATCCTTTTAATCAGTGTAATCGCCATCTGAAACGTTCATCCTCTCCTCCCTGCGCCCACATCCACGTAACAACCGTGTGCACACAAGAGGTGAACCTTACCGCAAAGAGTCACGCTACGCCCACAACAGCATCAGAAAAACGCCTTCAGTGTGTGTGAACCCCTCACCCTCGATCTACACGTACTTACGCTTCCTCCTCGTGCATTGCCATGGAACGAGGTGTTGTGCGGATATTAAGAATCATTGAATGCAGGCACTGTTAAGGATCATTAAGAAGGAGACGCATCCTATGAATTCACTTCTATTATAATTGACAATGTATCTCTATTACAGGGGTGGGCAAACTTTTTGATTGGCGGGCCACAATGGGTTCTAAAATTTTACAGAAGGGCCCCGGACCAGGAACAGTTGGATGGAATGTTTTGGTAACCTCACCTCATCGGAGAAAAGAAAAAAAAACATTTAAATTTTAAATAAAAGTGAAAAAAAAAACATTACAACAATATATATGTCTTTGAAAAACCACAGTATTTTAAAAAAATATAAAACATTAGCAAGGTATATTAATTAAATTTATTTCAAGCTCGGCGGGCCGGATTAAATCGTTGAACGGGCCGGGCCGCATGTGGCCCCCGGGCCGTAGTTTGCTCACGCTGCAAATCTGCACGCCTCTTCAAACAGAAGCACTGATCCCTTGATATTTATTATCTCCTCCTCAGTTTGCACTGGCTGAGCAGAGCGATTCGAGTGGAAGAGGCGAGAGGAGCCTCCCGTTGGCTTAAAAGGAGCATCTGTCTAATTATCAGGAATGCTGCAAGTGCTACGCTTTATAAATAAAGTCGGCTAAGTTAGTGTCTGCCAAACTGGGGCTTAGTTCTCCAACAGCAGCAAAAGAAGCTTTGCTATTCTTGTCTATTTGTGATCTCATCCACAACAATTTGGGTTTTGACTCTCAATCCCACCCCCCTCGCCTCGCTGGCGCTTTTCTCTCTCGCAGACACACACGTTCGCTGACACGTTTGTCTGTTGTTGTTCTTCTTGTGATTGATTTTTCTGTTGCATTGCTGCTCTCTTCGCCCTGGAATATTCTCTTGTATACAGAAGATTGCTCGCGCATGTTGGGCGTGACACACACGCACGCACCCCCACGCGCGCGCATACACAGGATCTCAGATCTTTTTTTTTTTTTCCAATCTCATTTACATCAGGGAAGTTTGTTTGAACTCCCCCCCCCCCCCCGAGTAGCATTGCCAATAGATTGCATAACACACAAATGCAAATCTGATGACACATTTGAAATTTGGAATGTCTTACAATTATATATGCGGTGTCTTTGATTGTCAGGACTTTTTTCCTTTTTTGTAACTACAATTTATCCCCGCGAATTGTGCCGAAAAAGTATAAATTTTGAATTCAGAAATTAATAAATGAATGAGCAATGCACACAGTAAAAAGTAGTCGACGAATATCTTGATCGACCCTCAATGGAACTACTGCAGCTTATCGACAGTATTTATTTCAATATTTATTTGACAAAAGACACCAGCTGGCCCAATTACAAGCAGATTGTAATTGCCAAAAGTGAAAATACATTTTTTGGTATGTACTAAATGTGCAATTAGGTGTAATGTTTTTTTTATTTGGCTCATGCATTATAATTATATATATATTTTTAATTCTAATTAGTTAAGTGATTTTTTCCCTTAATTAAATAACAGCTCTGGAGTTCAGATCTTCCGTCTCAAGGAGAGAGAGAGACAGACTTTCATGCACATGTTGGATCAAATTCTACCTTTATCTTTATTGTCCCATTCACCTCTGATTGACTGGCAAACACTCCAGGATTTTTTATTTTATTTTTTTTTTGCCTCTTGCCACATTCAACTTGGCTAGGTTCCCGCTTCCTGCCAATCCTCCGCCGGATAAGTAGTGAAAAATGGACGGAGTGATGAATATGGAAATGGTTTCAGAATACAATCTTAATATAATCTGTTGGAGATATTTGGAGCCAACAGTCGATTCCAATTCTGATAAGGCACTTCGAGCTCTCTAAGATACGATGGGGCGTCACCTGAGTAAGAAAACCTTTCTGCAGCTTTTTTCTTCCCCTCGAGATGCAGCGCTGTACATCCCCTGAAGAACGGTTTGTTTAAATGAGCTTGACAATCCATTTCTCAGTCCAGCAAGCTCCATATTAAATAGCTGCCTCTAATATCTTATTTCTTGTAATGTGGATTAGAATAAAAAAAAAAAATCTATTTCAGCATACACCAGCTTTTTGGATATAATCGTTTGAGCAAAAGATCCCTGTTGAAATTCGTGACTTAACACGTTTCATCCAAGCCTCGGGAATGTTTTTGAACATATTTGAGAACATTCGGGACAGTTGAAGGGTTGCCTCTGAATTTAGGGCAGGACCATTGTTGATGTGGGGTTGGCGTGTCGTAAAGCGTTCACGACGGATGCCACACTTAGCACCGGGTTATAAAAGAATCGCTTTGATGAGAATTCATTTCAGCAGATGTGCCTGTGAATAGATGAGCTCCTCCTGCTTGCTGTTTGAAGTTTGGGTTGTTGTCATCTTTTGCTTTTACCCCCTTGAGGCTTTTTTTTTTTTTTCCTACGTGTGTGTGTGACTGCCTGATGCCGGTGAATTTATATTTTGCCATGCCGGGGCTTCAGCCTCGTTAACAGGGCTTACTAACCCCCTGACTTAGACACGTTCATATGAACTTGGTCTCCCCCTGTGCATGCAAGCATGTCCTCTTGAATCTGTCGGTTTCAATCACGGCACAATTAAAACAATGTTCTTTATAATTAGTTCACCGTAAAATCTATGGGAGAGAAATGCTCATCTCAGAATCCTATTAAAAAAATATCGGGATTGATTAATATTGTTAAATACTTAACTCATTGAGTACCATTGACGGCTAAAGACGTCAAAGATCGATTTTTAAAAATTTTTTTTTTACTCGGCTGGTAGTGAATGAGTTCATAGAATTTACAGAAGTGTATTCATGTGTTTGTCTAATGTCAATAATCTCTTTTAGTTTTTGCTGTCATCAGACTTCATTTACACATTTCTGATGGGATGGCAAATTACATTTTTTTTTTTTTAGGTTCTCAAAGACACAGGACTTAAATGAAAATGTTAGCTTTGGGAGAAATTTTAGGATAGTGTAAACTTATTTGATGCTTTGATGTTGACATTTTTGAAAAATAATAAATAAATAAATAAATAAATAATAATCAATCAATCAATCTTTTCATTTTCTATGCTACCGATCACCCCCCCCCCCCCCCCACCACCACCACCACCACACGCCCCACGCAAAGTGACAAAGGAGTTTTCTGCATGGAGGTTAGTAATGTGTTGTAGCCTGATTTTTTTTTATTTCTTTTTATTTTTTTAAGTAAAGCAACACATTCCCGGTAAAAGGCCTAAACCGCAGCCGTGAAGCACCTTTGCCTCAAGCAAACAAGCGCGAACATACTGTCTCCCCCCCAGGCATGATGTTTTGTGAGATTCGTGAATTATCACCTGCTACTTCCATCATGTTTCATCCGATTGGACACTGCTTCGTGGATCATTTTGAAATGTATCTCTTGCGTCACAATGACTATAAAATAAGGCTTCCAATAGTATCAGTGTATTCATTTGATGACCAAGATATTCAGTCTGGTGTTGTTTTAAGCAAAATTTCCTCCATTCATCCATCCACTTTGTCCAGCTCGTCTGGCAAAATCAAAAGGTAGTCCCTCGAGGGATCACCGAGGCCTCGTCTCGCATGCCCGGAACACCTCTCCAGGGAGTATCCTGCCCGAACCACCTCATCTGGCTCCTTTTGATGTCGAAGATTAGCAACACTATTGTGAGCCCTTTCCGGATGACAGAACTCCTCACCCTATCTCCAAAGAAAATCCCAGACACAGGAAACTCATTTTGGCCCACTGTGAGCTTGTTCTTCCGGTCATGACCCAGCGCTCATGGCCATAGGTGAAGGTGGGAAAATAAATTGGCCGGTAAATCGAGAGCATCGCCTTTTGGCTCAGCTCCTTCTTCTCCACGACAGACCGATGCGGAGTCTGCTGACGGTGCATCGATCCACCTGTCAATCTCCGGCTGCATTCTTTGCTCACTCGTAAAAAAGAAAAAAAAAAAAAAAAAAGGCGACAAGATGTATGAACTCCTCCACTTAGCAATCTTTTCCCCGACCCGAACGGGGCTTTTTTCACTCTTTTCCGACTGAACATCCTGGCCTCATCTTTGGAGGTTCTGATTCTCATCTCGACCACTTCAGAGAGACATTGTTGGAGAAAATATGCGTAGCCTGTATACATTGAAATGACAAGACGAATATTCCCAATTTTAAGATTAGAATTACCATTTTTTAAATTTTTTTTTATTTCTAAAATTAAAGAATTCTCTTGATGTGAGTTCAGTGTGGCAAATATTCAATTAGACTTTTAGAGAGATACATTTTGCTGGGTCGTCTCACTCAGTAAAAATATCTTTGACCTTTACCAGATCACACTTGCTCTTGACTTTTCTGAAATGAAAAAAAAAAAAAAGAATAAGACAATCTGGTCGTTCCAATAAATGTACCGGAATTTCAGTGCTGATGCACAAATGGAAGATGAGACTAAAATGAAAGGTCAAACTTCTACATGTTTTCCACTGGGTCAGTATCATTTTGAGATAAAGATCAATTTACTTCACAAGCTCACTATATTTGTATTAATGGAAGTATTCCATGCATGTTGAGACCATGTATAAATAAATATTGATTAAAAAAAATGAATTATTAATATATATATTTATATATATATATATATATATATATATATACATATTCATTTTTTATTTTTTTTTGCATAATCACTTAATAATTCTAATTTCAAGCTCCACTGATCCAAAAAAAAGTTTGTTAGCATACAGACACATTTCCAAGACACTCAAAACAGGGCCTGCTTTTTTCTTTTCTTTTTTTTTTTGTTTGAATAAAACTAACATATGACACATGTTTGGTAATTGGAACTTTATATTTTGTGTTACCTTAAAGCCTGTGTTTATAAATTGCTACACAAATGTGTTGCAGTGTAGCCAAATGGCACTGTGTGAATTAAATCATCACAATAAAAATTATTTCTATTATTATTCAGAATGTGAGCCCAATAATATATCCATCCATTTTCTAGAGTGTACCGCTCGTCCTTTGTCAGAAAAAGAAAGGACAATATTTAAATGAACTTTCTTCTTTATTTGTACTTCTTCACTTAGCGAATCTGGTATGTGGCAGTGTAAAATTGCGCAGAGGCAGGCTCGATTAAGTTTTAGTATTGTCGCAAATATAATATATATAAGCCAGTGCAGAGTGACAGATTTTAAAATGACATTTTGCGCCGTTGTGGGCGTGAACACTGCTGATTTATTTTTGAAGCAACTTGTTGTAATATGGTAATGATAATATATATATATAAACAAAACAATCAACCATATAGCTCGTGATGCCTTTTTTTCTGTTTTCGAAAGTATTTCCCTCCTTGACTTGCTGTTGCCTAGAGGCTTGATGGGAGGGGACGTGGGCAAGAAATGTATTTCGCAAAGAAAAGATCATCCTCGACTGAGGCTGATGAAAGGACACAGCGCACGATTACAGTAACTGAAAGAGCAAAAATGAAACAAGGCGGGAAGTGAAAGGAGAAAGACGGAGAGCAGCAGGCGATGATGGCATCTTGAGTGAGGTTTCGCATGTCAGTGTGGCGAGCGCGCCAATAGAAGAAAGGCGTGAAGGGTAATTATGGAGGTAGGGTTCACAATGGCCTCAGGCAGGCATTATGAAAAGGTCAGGCGAGTAAAACAGAAGTGTTGCTCAGATACAAGATATTGAGGTGGAGGGCTACATGGGTCATTTTAGACGAACTATTGGAATGAACGTTCAAAAATACAAACAGAACTGCGGAAACACGAGAACTCACTTTCCATCAAAGAATGCCGTTTGAAGTTTGTTTTTAATTGGGGTTTTATTGTCAAGAGTGATCAAAGGGTATTCAAATATCAATACAGTACAACTTTTTGACACCTAATGAGGGTAGACTGCAGAGGCGAATCTTCTTCACAAATTTCAACACTTTTTGCTGAAAGAACAACAATGTAAAGATATTGCATATTGTTATTCACTACTGATTAAAAATTAAATTAAAAATTAGAATTAAATTAAAATTTAAATAATTGAATAAAAAAATGCATAATTTAGTAACGAAAAAGCTAATTAAATTTTAAATTTTTATTTTTTTTAATTAAATTAAATTAAATTAAATTAAATTTAAAAAAAGACAACAAGTTAGTAAAAATATTGCATGTTGTTATCCACTACAGATTTTGTTGACTGAATGAGAGTGAAAATTGGAGTGCTGATTCTATTATTTATAATGTGCTGTAAATTCAATTTACGCAATGACTTAATTTGTCAAGCACTTATTGACCATCAAGGCTACTTAATGAGTCACATGCGCTATTAGGGACTAGCCATGCAAATTAACAAGTCACACATGTTTGAGAATGTAGAAGACCGAAAAAAAAAATACATATAAAAATACCCATGGACATAGATAAAGCGGAAGCAATAACAATCCCAGTAGGTGCCAATAAAATGGTCACACAATTATGAGTTATCAAGATTGTCTGACTCATTGGCTGGCGGAAGGTTTTCTGGGATGCTCAAGTGCACTGCAGAGAGCGCAAGCCTTTGCCAAGGTTTAAACATGAAGTGATTGCAGACCATCGAGAATCTTCGTAGCTCACACAGAATTTCATCCACAGCCAGAATTTGGTTTGGATTGGATAAAATGCGACAAGAACAACGTATTACAGTGTGAGCTGACCCCGATCATGATTGTTCTGATTTATAAGTTCATGTTTTCACCTGCAATCTTTTTTTTTTTTTTTTTTTTTTTACAAGCATTTGAATGTGCGGTACCATGCATCCTTCCAGTTTTTATACCGCTTGCCAGCTAATCCCAGATAGAGCCTTCTGTACCTTCCCACTGGAGAACAAAACATTGAAGACTACAAACATAAAAATCACAGCAGAATTATGAGATAATTTGATTTTTGTGTTTGTAGAATCCCTCACCGCACAGCTGCATTGTCGTTATTGATTGTTTGGAGGACAGAGCTTGTGATGCTGACAATCAAGCCGCTATTGTTCTTGATAGCAAAGCCTACAATTTTCAGGGAGCTTGCTCCCAACCAGATTTGTAATATATGAACGAGTGTGTGCATAATACAATATTATCAAATACAGGAAATTGATAATAACTCCACATAGAATGGGAGGTGCTCACAAGTTCAGACGCTTATCAGAATGTCAATCTTCTCGGGCATTGAAAAGCGTAAACTGAGAAAATAGATTGTGTTTTTTATATCTTTAAGTGTGAGAAAAAAACGTGACCATGTTCTTTTGTAAGTAAAAATGATTTGTCTTTTTAATTGACAGAAATCTTCTGGATAAAGACACATTTTCCAAGTCAGACCCATGTGAGTATTTTTTAATTCATTTAGTTGTGAATCTCTTTCTTTCTTTCTTTAAAAAAAAAAAAAGTTTTCATACGTTATTTCTGGAGCTCTTTGTTTGTTTTTGAACTGTTAGTTCACTGTACAGAAGATAACCTCCAAAAACTAATGTGCACTCATATACACACACACACACACACACACACACGCAGAAATTGATTTATCATTTCGAGGCAGGCTTCTGCTGATTGATGACTGACTTTTCCTCTCTGTGTCTTTCATCCTTCAAAATCTTTTATCTCCCTCCCTCTGTGCTGATTTTGTCCTGCTTCACAGTGTGTGTCCTCTACACACAAGGTGTGGAAACCAAACAGTGGAGAGAGGTAAGTAGATTTCTCTACTTCAACTTTTTAAACTACAAAACTACCCTGAAAACTCTGAAGTTGAATGTCTCGGAGGCCGTACGATTCAATTTGGAGATAGTATTTTCTTGTTAAGCTACAAATAACGTGTGAATTCTGTCATTCGCATAATAATAATAATAATAATAATAATAATAATAATGAAAATAATAATAATAATGAAAATAATAATAATAATAATAATAATGACATTAATAATAATAATAATAATACAAATAATAATAATAATAATTCTAATAATAATAATAATAATAATAATAATAATAATAATAATAATAATAATAATATTTAATTCGATCAATAAAAGAGTGACAAAATTCAGGCAATCCTTCAAACTTAAAGGAGAGATCAACCCAAAAATATTATTTTCAGTATTAGGTTCTATTTGCCTTCACTTGTATTTAAAGATGGCATTCTTCTTAATATTACGTCTGTGGAATATGAGATAAGCAGCAAAATCCAAATAAAATCCAAGTAAATAAGTCACAAAAAAAAATTGCTGCCAGTGTCCAGAGCTATATCCTGCGTTCCAGTTATTCTTTGTTTTATTTGCGTTGCGTGGGGCAAAACTGGCCAGAATATAAATCAATATATTTAATGGCACAGACTGAATGAATGACAATTTGTCTGGTAATTGTCACAGTTAAGGCTACGAGCGTTCTCCAGGAAAATGTAGCCTGTGAGGTGAGGAAAACAGATATGTGTGCGTGCGTGCGTGTGGACACGACCAGGGTGTCGGCCAGACACTCCCTGCCAGATTCTCATTAGCCGTCCCCAGCAGCCCAGTAGTATCTAATGAACTCTGGAGCTTGGCATTGTCTCTGCCACTCAGCAGGGAAATCACATTATGGAGCTCATCTTTGCCATCACCTGCCTCATCACTAGCATGTGCTCTGTGTCTCATCAACACCTCTGGGCCTTTTGCAGTGTCTGGCTTGAGCTGAGATTGTGAATTTCTATTCTATTCTTACTCATTGAAATGGTTTAAATTACTTCAAGGAAAAATATTGTTCTCAAAGAATAATTTGTTTGTTGTGCTGTCAGAATTATGTAGGAGTATTTATTTTGTCCAACCTCTTTTCTGTTGTGACATTTTACCTGGGATTTTAATCGGGTGTTCCAATTTAAGTTGCTTGAGAATTCACAATGTCATTAAAAACAGTCAAACGATTCACTGACATTAAGAATGGGTAAACTTATTTTAAAAGTCAAATCGCCGTTTTTCTTTTGAGTGGAATACAAATTGACCGTCAAAGAAATTAAAGCGGCCAATTATTCTGCATTTGGCAGCAATTTTAAATGGAAAAAAAATCTCATTAGAAAGCTAGACATCTTTTTCCGTCAAATATCATTAGGTCAGAGTCTATTCTCCATAGATCTAAAAGCACGACAAGGTGAATCCCGTTTGAATATTTCAACTGACTCAAAGTACAAAAATTGTAAAAAAAAAAATGCGCAACCAGGATGGTGGATCTAACGATATCCGTCACATTCAACTTGCAACTAATGGCCTTGTGCCTCCTGCTTCACTTGAAACACTTTGTCAGCTTGTGACAAAACACGGCGGCGATGTTTTGCCTCAAACTGATGCGTGTTTGAGATTTCGCAATGTAACCGTGGAAAGTAGATGGCGCACACAATTCAATTATGCGCGGATTAGCGTGTTAGCGTGCGGATTGAATGGTAACTGGGATGTTGATACATACGAGGGGATTTGGAAATCTGTATGCATGGCAAGTAATGGACACGTCGGAGAGAAGTGGAAATACTCTAGTAATTCGTTTTTAAAGGTAATTATTTGAACTGGATAACTACCTGGGGAAAAGAGGTTATGCCCTTCTCGGTAAGGCAGATCTTCCGAGCCACGTAATTGTCTGTTCATTTGTTGCATCAAATTAAGTTAGGAATCGATCCGCCAAAAAAACTTGGTCGATGCCCCCGAATCTGGTGGACTCTTGAATGCTAATCTATTATTCAATTTGCTGGACCTTGTTAATTAAAATTACCATCAAATTAAATGTGCGTTCGTTTGTCTTATTTAAACAGAATGCTGTGAATTACCGGGATGTTTGTCTCGGATCACAAAAGGAAACAATTGCATCGTTGCAGACTCTTGCAAAAAGTTTCACAATAGCTTTAATTTGACTCATTCGTAATAACCGAAATATTCAACTTGCATGGGCAAAGAACGCTGAGACTCCAGAAATGTTCACATGGGGAGCAACGTATACACTGGACTGCAGGTCATTCATGAGCAAAAAATTACTCACATTCGCAGACAATTTGGATTAATTAAGAAAGAAGCACATTTTGGGGATGTGCACAATTCATTTGGTAGAGTAGATTCCTCTATGAAATGTAATTAATTTTAAACTCATTCACTCCCATTGACGGGTATATACGTCAAAAAGTCAATTCATTCTTCCTATGCTGGCAGTGAATGATTTTTTTATTTGAAAATCCGAGTAAACCAAGGATGAAAACTCTATCGATCTTTATATAAATGTAAATCTTACCAATATTGGAAGGAATAGGCTGTAATCGCCAAATGTTCTTCTCCAAAGTAGACACTTAAAGCAGTCAGTGGTGACCTCACACATATCCTCTAGTTGGTCCCAAAGAAACCCATCTATAATTCAAGCCAGGTTGCAACTTTTTGGACATTTCTGTGTGTGTGTGTGTGTGTGTGTGCATAGAACTCAGATTTCTGGTTGCTTGCTGTCAATGTATCTGTCCCTTGAATTTTGTACTTTTTCTCCATGACCGACAGCCTTAAATCCTTTCCATTAAATTGCTGTGTGATTTCGACACGCGGTTTAATTCCAGCCTAAGCACCCATCCCGATTTCTTGTTGTCACGTGCCATGTGTAGAGCTTCTCAAATGGAATTAGACGACTACACTAATGTAAATTTATAATATGTTAGTGGCAATATGGAAGTGAACAATAAAGTAAAAATAATAAACTACGATAGGATGCATATTGTTTGGTGGGCCTCAACTTACCGCACCTTGTTTTTAATGTACGTCAATTTGGCGTGACTGCCTTAGCCACAATTGATTTTAATTAATGGTCCGTGCACGTTTAAGGTATTATATTTACAGCATATTTAATGTGCTCTCGCTGTTGGTTTTATTCACCAGATGTTTTTTTTTTTTTTTAATACATCATTTGTATGTAGTTTGGATAGACGTGTGGGTGTCGAATGTACATCACTTCTAGCAATGGTGTCAGGCTGACATTGAGAGGCAAAATGTCAGTCTTGCTGCAGTCTCATTGGGAGCTCAGGGAGTAAATTCTCATTTTTGTCCATTTATGAAATATGCATGTTTCAAATCGAAGGATGTCTGACTTCATGCGGGTGCCCCCCCCCCCCCCCGCTCTCTTGACTTTACTGTGATTGATATCTGATGTCGACAAAATCAGCCAAAGAAGTTGGAATATTGCCACTTGCACCGTGAAACGCAAGAAGCTTCAACATAATAACTAAATTTTGTATTGGATTACGATTTCAACAGCATTTTCACAATTCTTAAATGTGCTTAATTATGGTGAGAAAAGTCTACCAGCCCTTAAAGTTCAAGTAGTAAAATTAAATAATTAAATAAATAAATAAATAAGTAAGTAAATAAATAAATAAATACATAGATAAATCTATAAATAAATAAATCTATAAATAAATAAAAAAAATATAAATAAATAAATAAATAAATAAATAAACATTCTTTTTAACATCTGTTAATCTAATCGAATTTGGTTGACTACAGTCTGATGTACTTCATCATATGTGGTGTGTCTTGTCACGAGCCTTTTCATCATTTTGGACGCATTGACAGCGAGATTCACGTTAATTAGGAAGTCTCCGTCACAACTTTTGCCCTCCCTGCTTTCCAACTTCACTGCTCCTCTTCCCCACCCCTGGTCATAACTTCTTCAGACACTCTTTCCCCTCATTTTCTTTGCAAGTCGTGTCTGTGCCCCGTTATCTTCCCTTTTTCTCTCTGGGGGGTTCAAGGGAGACTTAGCCTGCTGTAATTAATGCGGGAGCGGTTTAGGATCAAGAAGCCCCGAAACCTTTCCCGGTTTCCCTTTTGAAATGCGTGAAAGCACCACTGTTAATCAGGCCTCCGACAACGAAGGTGTTCACAAGTGTGCGACGAGGGAGAAGATCCCAATTGAAAGCATGTCAAGTTTCAGTGTGTTCCGTCATTCTTCGGCAACTGACATGCGTCTGTCTTTCTTAATTTGCAGTTTGGCAGGACTGAAGTGATAGACAACACGCTGAACCCCGATTTTGTTCGGAAGTACATCTTGGACTACTTTTTTGAAGAAAAGCAGAGCCTTCGCTTTGACTTGTGAGTCTGTTTTCATTTTAAGTCACCCCCTGATTCTCTGTAGCACCTTGACGACTTAATTTTTTAATTTTTAAATTTTTTAATTTTTTAATTTTTTAATTTTTTAATTTTTTAATTTTTTAATTTTTTAATTTTTTAATTTTTTAATTTTTTAATTTTTTAATTTTTTAATTTTTTAATTTTTTAATTTTTTAATTTTTTAATTTTTTAATTTTTTAATTTTTAAATTTTTAAATTTTTAAATTTTTTAATTTTTTAATTTTTTAATTTTTTAATTTTTTAATTTTAATTTTTTTTCATTTGAGAACAAGGATTCAGAGGCAGAGCCTGGCTTCCTTAATCATGCAGGCTATGCCTCGCTGCTGATTTTTCCTGTCAGTTCCATTTTGAAACGAGTTGTTTTAGGCCTCACGGCTCCTGGGTGGCCTTAATGTTAAACATCCAATAAAATGGTTCGACTCACCCATGGCGGCCAAAGGCTGTAACAAATGATGAAATCTCTGCACGCTGTCCAATTGTGCTTAATTAATGTGTAGGTGAACATTTAATTAGTCAATCACATATGCGCCATTTCACTTGCTTTCATTGCTTTTTTTTTTTTTTTAATTATATGGAAATTAGATCAGAGCACCGCTCATGATTACGGATGAAGAAAATGAACCAAATCACATTGCCCATTGATGCTAACATCAGGAAAGTGGGGAAGGCCCTTTTTGGGTTTAATATTAAGCCAATGTGTATTTATATGTTTGTTTTATTTCATAATGATAATAGATTGAAAAAAACAAATGTTCAATGTTTGTTGAAGGTACATTAAATATAAATTCAATTGGTTGGTTGATCGTTCACAACAGAGGTCAAACACAATATGAACATTGGTCAACCGATTATTTGTTAGCGACAATAAAATAATAATTATATTAATGAGAATTGTATTAAATCCTTCCATTGTCAGACTATCGACCTCTATGAATCTTTATTAATTGTACGAACATTCCGAGCCATCAAAAATCAATCGTTACCTGTCATAAAATATTCAAACTAGAATTTCAATGACAAATATGCACAGGGAGATTATTGCCTCAAAAAAATCATCCTTCCTGTCATTAATGCACAATTCGACTTGCATGTGCGTCGACTCCATCACAACCTAAATGAACACGAACATGGCAAGCACACATTGAAGCACAGACTTGTGGAGTTTAACCTCACTGAGGTGAAGTCGCATTAGATTAGCATCACGTGTGAATTGATTTTTGTGTGACGAGAGATGTTTTTTTTTTTTCTTCCCAAAATGTTGATCTAATTCCAAATCAACTTCAGAGAATTTCCACAATACTATAAATCGCTCTAAATATCCCCACTTGTGTTTCTTACAATTGTATAACGTAGAAATGGCCATTTTGCCTTTGGGTTTCATTTCAGGTATGATGTTGACTCCAAAAGTCCAGACTTGTCCAAACATGTGAGTGCACATTGTCCTGTATTATATTTCCGTCCCTACTTGACACCACAGATAAGCGCACAGCACTTTTGGCTGACTTCCAAATTTTGAACTTAATGCATGAGACAAAAAATGGAAAAATAATGCATGTTAAGTGAAAGTGTGACAATAAGCCGAGCGGCCGCTTCATCTGTGGTGTTTCCGATTAGAAGCTCTCCGTTGCGTGTCGCTACTTGATGGAATAAGGCAAACCCTTTCTAGTGCTTGTTTCGTAGCAATATCCAAATACATTTTTTTCTACCTTTTTTTTTCAGCATGTAAACAGTTTTACATGAACAGACCATTTTGAATGAGGTTTTTTTTTTCTGTTCCTAGTGAGTCTTAGAAATATTTCCGATCACTTTTCACGGTGACATCACACCGTTTCTGCTTTTCTTCCTGGTGTTATCTTGACTTCCAATATGCATAATTGATAATGATGACTATCATGTGACGTAGGACAACACACCGTCTGAGTGGTGAGCTGACAGACCAATTTGCTTTTCATTGACCTGAATATTCACTTGTCAGAAAAAAAAAAAAAATAAATCAGGTGTGTATTTTTATATCTGAAATATTCAGCCTCGAGAGTTAAGGCTAGCCGAGCTCTCATCATGAAGCTCTATAGACACTTCACAACAAACATGCAAAATATTTCGTGGTTGTAGAATCTCATAAAAAGAGATATATTTATATTATATTATATTATATCATGATTTTTTATTTTTTTATTTTTTTTTTTTATGTCAAGTAGACAAAGCGGAATTGAAGGTAACTCCGGGAAGAGACCATGTGGCAGTGGTGTGTCGTCAATTAAATAATGCTTTTCACCATTTTCCTCCTGTACAGCAAAATTCTCAACGACATGATTAAGCGCTTTATTGGATTTCTTCGTACAACTGGAAACTACGGTGACTGAAAGCATTGAGAAAATATTCTTTTGAATTCATCCGCTAATGATTATTGGATGTATTTGGATTAACAGGGTTCGCATTTTTCCCCATCATTTGCATGATTTATTTATTTATTTATTTTTTTGAAGGAATGTTATGGCACAGCATGTCGTCTTCTCGTTACCTCATCACCTTGAGTGGCATTTGGAGCACTTTGTTCTGGTCGAGTGTCATGTTATATGGTATATGATGGGCCTCTGTTGTTGTTGTTGTTGTCGTCACTGTCGTCACTGTCGTTGCTGCTGCTGGCCAACCTTTCTGGAAGCCTGCAGAACTCAACGTAGGTGCTAGCATCGCTTTCACCTCTGACACTGCATGGCTGCTGTCTCTCATTGGCCCGAGAGGAAGGGCGATGTCCGAAGGGACGCTGCGGCAATCCGTGCAACCTTTCAACACGCTCGCCGTCTTTGAAGGGTTCCACGATGGCCGCATGATGAAAAGGACGAGATTCACAGTTTTCGTTTGCTCACACTTGGGTTGTTCACGACGTCATAACACGCCAAAGAAGGAACTCTTTGGTCTGGATTGTTCAACTCCTTCACTGCTTTTCCAGATTAAAAAAATGTCTTCAGTACTGTGCAATATTTACAGGCCACGGCAAGTTTAGTTCTTTATCGCTTGACTTTTGACAGATTTTTGTCATTTGTGAGGATTTTTATAAAGAAGCGGATGCAATATTTTTTTTTCCCCACTGTTTGAGTCACATATGGCATCGCCTGTTGGTTGATCATCCTCCGTGAATCAGGAAGTCGCCTACTAACTAACCAACAGATGGCCGATGAACCCGCAAATAGAACATCGACTTTTGTTAACAGGTTTTGTTCTTGGCACAGGTCTGCAATCTGCCAAGTGACTTTAATCTTCAATTGAAAATCACAATCGAATTTGAGCCGTAACAGGAGATCCGGCATTTTTCTGCACGTGCCTTGTGCAGAAAATCCAGATTTTGCTGCCATATCACAAAATGAAAGACTGACATTGCGCAATGCGAAAAGGGCTGGCGTTCATTTGGTCATGACAGCATTGCGTAAACAACAACTCTAATGTGTGCACAGTACTGTCGAGTATCTGTTCATGTATTTTAGTGGCTAAGTGCTCGTGAATCATCTTGCTTGCCATCGTCACTCCGCTTTCAATGTCATCCATCGATCGTGTATCCGTTATCCGTGTATCCGCATTGTGCGTGCTGTGTGACACACCTCCAGTTTGCATCAAATAAAAAATGCCAAGACAGCAGATCTGTTGAAATATTCATGACACTCTAAAACAAGCTAGCATTACAAATTCACTTCCCGAGTAATCAACTGATTTGAATTTGTTGCACTGAATTTGACCTTTGCTGGGGTGTCCACAGTACAAAGAAGACAGCCTTTAAAAAAAAAAAGTGTATTTTTTTGTTTGTTTGTTTTCTCAATCCGACAATTCTTCATTTCCGACCTTCTTTGCTTTCCCGCATTCATAGGACTTTTTGGGTCAGATGTTCTGTACTCTCGGGGAGATTGTCGGATCGCCGGCCAGTCGACTGGAAAAACCTCTCGGGTGAGTGAGTCATTCAGCTATAATTCAAAAAATTTATCAGAAACTATACAAATGTATGCGAGGATGCAAGAAATAGCAAAACTTTATATTTTGTCACCCAAAGCGAACTCTAGACTGCATTGAATTCAAACAATGATTGCAACCAGAGTGCAATGTGGGTCACCTGAAATAGTGCAACATAGTAAGTAAAAAACAAACTCTGCTTTAAAGGGAATGAAAGTGTAATGGCCAGACGTGACAAATCAGATGATGTCATCTACAGATATTTATGTTTATTAAAAAGCCACACTTGGAGAAAATAAATCACCAAAATAATCCCTTCAAGTACTTCTAAAAAAAATTTAAAAAAAAAGAAAAAAAAATCCCTCTAATTGCGGAACTTCCAAATACTGAATACGGGATCTAATTTGACGCAAAATACGTTACAAAGAAGACATTGTGTGTGCTACTACTGAGCTGCGCTGAACAAAGACACAAACGTTGTCAGCCAAAAAGGCTTAATTGGGCGCATCGACCTGAATAATGTTTTTGCAACTTTCAGATCAAGAATCACTGATTTGTGAACATTTATGGCTTGGCTTGGCTTGAAAGGGATTTTGTTTTTATTGGTGCCAAATCGTATATTTTGGGACGATCTGCAGCCGAGCGATAACATGAGTGCTTGCCAAATGTTATTTTTGTGGCTGCCTTGAATCATTTTTAGCGAGAATAAATGTTATCTTCTTTGGGTTGAAACGTTGTGTTAATGTCACACTCCGTGGCAATTTGAGCTGCTCAAAAGGCGCGTCTGATTTTAGTGACCAGTTATTTATCGGAATTTATTATAAAGTGGTCGATTTTTATCAGCTGAAGCATGGAAACTGATACGCCCAAAATTAATTCATTTTAATGCAAACAATCCATTCCACGATGAAGGTAAATAAATTCTTCATAAATTCTTCCCATAGGAAACATTTAATCGGTTCTTGGTCCTTTATAAACTGTGTAGACCAGGGTGTCAAACTCTGGCCCGCGGGCCAAATTTGGCCCTGCAATGTATTTATAATTGGTCGGCGAGGCTATAGCAAATGACTACTATACCATTTTGCATTCTATATTATAATAGTAACATTCAAAATGATAATTGTAATTTTGAAAACTAAAAATTGTATTGCATTAATGAACCCACTTCTAATGGAAATTTTCAAGAAAAAAAAAATCAGCATTAATATTGTTTTTAAAATAATTAAATGCACCATACATTATTATGTGCCCTGCGTATGACGTAATTGGGTCAAATGGAACACGTTGAACATAGGTGGCAAAACTTCAACTTCATTATTTTTTCATCATCAGCTAATTTTGAGTATAATCGAAGACAATTGACTGTATTTTTTTTTAATCCTAAACAACGTAGTTATCAAGAATGTTTTCCATCCACTTTCGGTTGAAAGCAGCGTTCTCAAATCGAGCATTAGACGCTAAGGTGTCACATGATATGCTCGTGGGAGTTCCTCTTTTCGAGTGATGTCATGCATGGATTGAAGACTGGATTTTTTTTTTTTTTGATGCCACTTTAGAGGTGTATTTCTTCCTTTCTTGTGCATTTGGTGTGGAGGAATGCGCGTGTGTGTGATTTTGCTGCCGATTAGCATTTAGTATTTTAGATGACATAATTGATGAGAAATTGCCGAAGAGTGACACTCCAACCCAGCACTTTGTTTTCATGTTCCCGTGGTTTCAAACACAGATTATTTCTTATTACGCTGAAATGTCACGACATTTTTCGGAGGCTTGCTGGAGTTGTTTTTAGAACACACAAAAAAAAACAACAACACGCACCCATAAATGTTTTCAGTCGTGACGAGGACAGGCGTACGCACGCAGACAGGAGAATACCGTGATTGATTTGAACCTTCTTTGTGGCTTAAATGCAACTTGTGGATTTCATTGGGCTCCTACTCTCGCCTTTTCGTGACTATTAGTTGTGCTGTTCATCTCTGTCTATTTAACTAGGTAGCAGCCATTGTGTTTTTTTTCATCAGTGAAATAGTCCTGCAGGATAGATGGAATGAGAGTGAGTGAGAGGACCAAACCGCACAATGGAAAAGAAGAGTGACGCTGATGACAATTAACGGCTAGCGTGAATAATAGTGTAAATTATGCATAAGAAAGTATGCGGTATACAAACTGCGCGTCTTTGGCTTGTTGACTGTATCATTTAGAGATTTCATCCGAGACAAGTGAAGCGCAACGTAAACACAAAGTCATTTTAGATAAATTGCCGACATTCTATTAGCGCGCCCGTGCTTGTGTTGTATCTTAACCGCCATCACACACGCTGTATCTCTTCTTCCAGAAAAAAAAGCCACATTACACTTCAACATTGTTCGTGATGATCATTCGTGGCCTTTTTAAAAGTGGATTTCGATACTCCTTGTGAAACAGCTTGCTGCTAAGCCCCCCCTCTCTCCCAACCCTCCCTGCCCCCCAACAGCATCATAATGTATAAACATGCGTATTAAGACAAATGCAAAATTTGAAGATTGAAATGAGAAATTACATGTGCAGTTTTACATTGGTAAGCAAAATCCCTGTGAAAGCATATCATAAACAAATTAGGATTTTCTGCCATCTCTTATTTCATTTTTGAACATTTTGTTCACTCCCATTGACGGATATATACGTCAAAAAGTCCATTCATTTTACCTATGCTGGCAGATGCGTTTAATAGATATTGGAACCATTGCTAATCAAGTGAAAGGTATGTTTGTAGACGACCACTGCTTTCCTGCTCAGCGTACACCGAATGTGAGGCGCTGTCTAAATGTTTGTGGAGGCAGGTTAGACCTTGTGTTGGTATTTTCACAGACGTGCTCTAACAGGCACAGTAATTGTAATCGGCGGTTTCAAGTCATAGCCGGAGCCTGATCAGCTCCACTACTGTACATGAACACGATGACTTGACTTTTTCATTTTTGTATCCTCAAATAGCGCATGTAATAAAATTCAGCCAATGGAAAACTTGGTAAATGTTTAGCCCCTGCTGTCTCCTTGGATGTTCTCTTTCCTCCCTTGTTCTAAAAAATGCATTGAAGACTTTGAAATGTTTGTTGGCGTGAGGGGTCTATATGTGCCCTGCTAATTGAGATTTCAGTGTTCTTCTGATTTTACTCCATATGGACTTTTTGAGCATTGCGTTTGTACTACTGAAATTTTTATGTGGCCTCGTGTCGAGTTTAGGTGAGGACAGGTTGTGAATTCATAGAAATCCATTTTTTTGTTTCTGACTGACACTTAAGGCTGCGGAAACTTTATTTATTATTGAAGACTTTAATGTCATCTTTGTTTTTTCCATACATAGAGAATAAGAGGTCACAGTCAGAGGAAAGCGTACGATTGAAAATAGCAGCGGTTTTGCAACCATATAACCACAAAGGAATTGACTTTATTTTAAAAGAAAGCACTTACTTTGCATGCAGGCTGTTTGTTTTGAGGCGCTCACCAGGTGTAAGATTGAACCTCCATTCTCAATTAAATGTGTGTGCAGTGAATGCCTGAGGAAGGAGGGACACATGCCGCATTAATAAAGTGCTTATGTTCATGTTTCAAACAGCCACAGTCAACATGTTTCATTTGAAGGCATTCATTAGTTGAGTAAATTGGCAATTTGAACTTCTGAACCGCCACTGAATCATTTCGACCATTTGCAGTCCATGCAAAAAAAAAAGCGGCTATTTATCGCAATATATTTGAATAATATTCTTATTTACATTTGTGTAGTTTTGTGGGTTGTGAGTTGCAATTTTCTGAAATAGTGGTGAAACTTTTGACAGCCGGAGTCACCCCGGAAGAGAACGTTGCTATTATAGTATTGCACGAAATGCAATCACCGTCGTTGCGATCATCCATCTCACACGCATCCTTGCACACAGTGCCCTCTCAACTTCCTCAACTCATATTTCCTTTTAATTATTCACCTGACATGAAGATGTACTTAAACTGCTCGGGTTAATAAATCACATTGTGTTGTCATATATTTTTTTTTTCCCTGTAGGACACTTTGTAGAGCAGGGGTGTCAAATTCATTTTTCTCGTGGGCCACATCATAGTTTTGGTTTCGCTCGGTGGGCCACTATGACAGTGAACCCATGTGAATCATTATCATCATTATTATTATTATTATTATTACATATACGCAACAAAGTGATGACTAACTAGTATTAAAAATCAGAATCCAGAAAAATGTTGTTTGTTTAACTACCATTCAATTCATTTTAACAGTCGTGCATGATTTGCCTTGGCGGGCCACACTAAATGCTGCAGCGGACCGGATCTGGCCCCCGGGCCTTGAGTTTGACTCCTGTGTTGTAACGCAATTATTACATTAGCCAGGTGAGAGGAACAATTTAAGTGAATGGTGGAAGGGATTCAACTAGTAGCTTTCTTCATTGTCGACAAAACGACGTATCATTTTAGAAAATGACCTCAAACTAGAAAACAGTCATCATCTTAAGACAGGTGTCCAATTAATTTATGCCAAAAATAAGATTCAAACTTTATTCACATTTTACGTGGCTTGATTCATGTAGTTGTTACTTTTCAGCTTGGCACTAATATTTATTGGCCTTTTCATTCGGTACCTGCTCAAAACTCATGAAAACGTAATGCTCAATTTCTGCCATTTTCAGAGTTGCTATCAATTTCACCTCTCATGTATTTAAATCAGCTGACCAAAATATTAGGTCGCTCCCTCACACTTTGAGAGCGTCAAGTGAAAGTCCAATTTATTTCACATCATTGGAATGCATTACATGTCAAAGTGCACCCATTCAAAGGTGGTCACAAAATATAAGCGTCGCAATTATACCAAATAATGACCAATTTGTGAGCATTTCCTCCTCATTTTTGAGGTTGCACCCGTCAGAAAAACGCTCACCCGGATAATTCAGTATTCTCGCCGCTTCAACTCCGACATCTGAAACAGGATCTGAAGCTCCAATTTACCAAGCCGCTCTTCGTCGTGAAGTAGCGACAGAAGTGAACACTTTGCCCAGTAGCAACTCATTCACCTGATCGGTCCTAATCTGCCGCTTTTGAGATATTGGACAAGTGGCTTCGCTTCTGCTGTCATCAAACTATTTCTAAGGGTTTGCCTTGCAGTGAGCATATTTCCCTGTGGCTCATCATTACCTATCTGGGCTATGCAGACACACCAGCGCGCAGATGACTGGAAGAGAGAATGTCAGCTGAAAATTGGCCCAGCTGGCATGTTCTCCAAATGATAGCGCTTTTGTCTACTTTTGGCTGCTCAGGGGGTAAAAAAAAAAAATAAGTGGCATTTTGTTTCAGTGACGGGGATTTACTTGTTTGGTGAACTGTGGATGTAAAGTTGTTAGCTGCTTTGGTGTGGATAGGTGAAGGCATAGTTTTCACGTGCCGGTATTTGGCATCGTGCTAATTGTGCTGTTACCTTGATTAATGTACCAGAAATAATCACAGAGAAAGACTATGAATTGTATCTGTGTCCAACTAGGAATGTTTGCCTCCAGTCCGCTGGGTAAAGCATCAGGTGCATGAGATGTTATTTTTCCAGTCATTTTTGCGAAAGATTTCCTCATGAAAATGGGTTGCAAAGACAAAACAGCTTTCTGTTCCTCACATTTATTAGAGATATTGGCCACCGCCAGTCCCGGAAGACGGACACTGAAATGTAGCACCCAAGCCAATCATCTTCAGTCTGAGATGTTGACACTTCTGTGTGTGGGAACCACGTAATTAAAAATCAAATGTCAGAAAACAGATTTCTGATTCAAGAGGGAAACCTTACCATTTTCTACAGGGTGGAAAAAAAATCTTAAAAACTTGAATGTCAGAGCACACGGAAACATTTTCAGCTCAATGATTAAAAACATCAACTGTTTATGTCCAAACCAAACAGAAGTTCTGAATACGGATTTTCATGACAATTAAACTGCGCGCTTAGTACGGGCTGAAATTTGTGCCACTAGAAATTGAATCTGAATATCATCGATTTGAATGTGAATTGCTTAACTTGAATATTTGAATTGAAAAATGAATTATTGAATTTAAAACTTGTATAAATTGCATAATTGTTTTATTTCAATCTGATCTTTTCCATCTACAATTTATGTAATCATATAATTCATTTTTCAATTCAAATATTCAAGTTAAGCAATTCACATTCAAATCGATGATATTCAGATTCAGTTTCTAGTGGCACAAATATCAGCCCATAGCTTTGTACGTGATTTTTTTGTGGGTTGAATATAAACAACCAAGACAAAAGTTGTTTTTTTTCCATTTTTTTTTTCATCTGGGCAGCCCGGCCCAAAGTGGCCCGCGGACCAGTACCGGGCCGCCACCCGATGGTTGGCAACCTCTAATTTAGCCGGGACACAAAAACCACTCCACCACAATATGGTGATGGCTCAGGGATGAGCGCTGATCATCATGATCTGTGATAAATGTTTGCTTAGAAGAAATTATCGAAAAAAAGCAGAAGTCGCCTATGAATGCAAATTCATTGTATTTCCACGCTGCAAAGATAATTAAGGCATCAAGACTTCAATGGAGACTCGGGAGCATTGGAATTGGATCATGTGGTTTGATGAGAGTGACCTCGTTCCAGAGTGATTAGAGTAATAAAATTTTTTTTTTTAAAACGGGGGGGAGGGGCGGTAGAGAGCAGCCATCTGGCATTTTGCCAAATGCAAGTTTAGTAAGTCAGGTCAGCAATTTTTTTGTAAACCCTAAAATAACTTTGATGTACGGAATGTTTGTTCTTCCCTGATGACAAATTAGAAGTTACAGAGACTGTGATGAAAAATCAAGTAATGAACTAAGAAAAAAATTGTATCACAAATAAATTGGCCATCAAAACAAACGCTACGCATGTCGTTTTCTTCTGCATTCCAAAAAACAGGCATGTTGAATTCAGTGAAGACTCAAAATTGTCTCTCGGTGTGAATGTAAGGCTAACTTTTTTTTTTGGTACCGAATGTGCACTTGCGGTTTACCAACAATATTATTTAACTCATTCAGTACCATCCAAGTAAAAAAAAAAAAAAAATGGATCATTGACGTTTATAGCCGTCAATGGCAGTAAATGTGTTAACCTTTATTTAATCCAGTTAAGGAAATTCAGAACAGTCATTTACAAGTTAGAGACGTGAACTGTGATTACGAAAAATGGAAAACAATCACCTGCTTCTCTTGATTCATTTCTTTGTTCACTTTACGGCAAAACACGCGAATAAATCCTTCAACATGGCAAAAACCTTACATTCACCTCAGTAAGTGGCCAAGTGGAGTGCATGTGACACGATTGTAATACAAATAATCGCAGTTGGACTGCGCCAAACACCTTCATCAGTGTGTGAAAGCACATTTTAAGTGTCTGTTAATTGTATTTTTGTACGGCGCTTGTGTCTACAAAACACCCTCACATCCATCTGTTGTCGTCCTCGAGTGCGGTTGCGCTAATGGAAGTCTGGAATAGTGGACTGATAAAGCTGTCATGACACCTTCTCTCTCTCTCGCATAAAGTGATAAATGAAGCGGCTCTGATGGTGTCGCTTGACCAAGTCACATTTCACAGAACACGCACGACACCCAAAGATGCATTCAATGTTTTTTTTTTGTGTGTGCAAAGTTTTTAAGAGGCTAATTATAGTTTCTAAACGCTGTTTCATTCCAACATGTATCATTCCGTCCGTCCCTTCCTCACTTGTCTTTCGGTCTGATTGAACTACATTTCACCAAATCCACAATGCAGCACTTTGCAAGCTCTCCATTGGTCGTCTGGATCTGTAACTGCGGTGTAGTGCCAGGTTTCCCTCAACCATACAGTAAATACAAGGTAGCAGACTTATTTCCTTGGGGAGAGGTTTGCTGGTGAGACAAGAATAATGGTCACAAGTGTAATTACTACTCGAGGGCTTCTTTTTCCTTCTTCTCCGACCAAGCCTCCGCTGAAGCTCGATTTATCTGTCTTTAGAGCCTTGGCAGATGTGAAGCTGGTGTTTTGTTTCAGGCTCCAGATGTCTCTCTGTCTTCCGGGAGCAGTTCATGGAATATTTAACTCGAGAAGACCTTTGAGGCTGCATCTAGATCTTTGTAAACAGGTCACACAGTCAAAACCGAGGCACAGCTTAACAGTTGTTCTCCGCTTGAAGTGATACACTCGGTTACACCAAATGGAATGTGGAGGAGTTGCGACTGAATATTTACTGGTTGGTTGCTCAACTGTGTCAGTTCTTTGGTAGGACCTCACAGGTTTGGTTCAGTTGAGACGAACATCTGTTGGGTTTTTTTGAGCAAGTGTGGAGGTTGCAAGGCGAACCCTGGTGCGCCCCAAATGTGTAGATAGAGACCACATGAAGAGGTGGGACCGCTGGAAAATTAATTCTGGGCTGGGAAGATGATCTTTTGGAAATCTGAATTTTATATCACACTGTGACAAAAAACTGACAAAAATTGTCATTGATTTGCAACTTAAAGGCTTTTTACAGAGCAACTTTGGTTCAATATTTATTAAATATGCCAGTGTGTACACACCTAATGCACGATATGTAAAAAGAACCATTCACTTACCCCTGTTTAGGTCTGGACAAACGAAGCATCGTTCAAGTTTGGACATAGATTTAGCTCTCTATTGTGAAGGCATGGCTGTTTTATTTATATTAGGGCTGCACGATAAAAGAAAAAAATGACATTGCGATATTTGGGGAGGCTGCGATGTACATTGCGATATTGAAACTAGAAAAATTTTCACCCGATGACTCAAATAACTCTCTTTGGGAAGACTTTGCTTTGTTTATTATACAGCTCTGGGATGGCCACTTGATAGAAATACGCGCGCCACGGCATTTTATACCTTTTGTCGAGCGTGCGGATCATTTTTTTTTAAACCTCTCTTTTGCTCAGGTGACTTCACTTCTGTTGGCAGTTTATTACATTTGTGTCCAGCATAACAGCTAAATGCTGCTTCACCACGTTTACTTTGAACTCTGGGTTCCACTAACAGACGTGAGTCTGCAGACCTCAGAGCCCTCCTGGCTTTATATTCAATCCACATTCAAACGGCTTGTTGAAAAGAACCTTGTATAGTAAATCCGTTTCTCTTCCAATCACAAACCACACTGCCACATCACAGCAGTTATTAGTGATTTTACATTTCCCAGTTCCAATTTATTCCTGTTTCTAAAGTGTCATAACCTAAAAGTTTAAATTTCTTCAACAATGGCACATGAAAGTTGTGAATTACTGTCATCAAGCCAGATGCCACAGAATGGTCTTAACTGAATATAATGCTGGTTAGCCGATTCCATTGCAAAATCCCCCGAAGGGCTGTAAGCAGCACAGGCATGGCATCAGTCCAATACGACTAAGTGCTCTGATTCTGCTCATGACACACATTGCATATCTATGTTCTTTCTTTGGTCTGTAGCACGACACATATTCTGAAAATGTAAAGCGCTTCCTCTTGATTGTGACCCACATTTTTTTTTAATTATAGTGTAATCTACTGACAATATTTAAAACACAATTTGTGCACAATTGCATGAAGCGGATATTCCGAGAAGTTGCAGCAAAGAGGGAGGGGCTTGCTCCTTCTTCCCACTCCAGCTCCATCTTTAAAATGTACTGGGAAGTCCTTGATGCCATGATGAAAAGTGGCGCCTGTAATGCCCCCAGGCAGTTCATGATTGAGGGGCTAGGTGATGGGAAACGGATGCTTCAGGGCTGCTGAGCTCTGTAGAAATGTGTCTGACATCGAAAGGGGCTGCCCCACAGGAACGGCAACTCCTTGATCAGAATCAAAAAGAAACTGTTTGAACAAGGCTTTGTGGAGCTGATGTCCCCACAGTGCCTGTGTGGCGTCTCATTAAGGAAAAAAAAAAAAAAAACTTGGATGAGTACAATCTTTATCCCGGTTGAGAGTGGGAAGCAGAGCCAGATTGACTCCTGTGCAGAAAATAGGCCCGCAAAGAAAGCTTTGTGCGTTTTCTCTTTTGTCCGTGTTGGTCATGCAGGTTTTTATTGTGATTGCCTGGTGACGGGTCCAGTTCGGAATCCATCTTGTGCTGGAAGTCAGCTGGGATCATGTGAAGCTTCGCTGGTGTCCTTGAACACAATCCTGTAAGCAGAAAAAAAAAATTAATGGATACATGAAAAAGGGGGAAATGCTTTTGACCTTCCAAATTATTTGTCTTGTCTGAGTGTAAATTTTCTAAAATCTTAAAATCTTCCAGCATTGATTGCGTCCTAAAACTGAGTTCAAGTCAATTTCCTCTTCCTGCACGCAACAATCGCTCACTCGTCTCTCCCTGAGCCGAAGCAGCTGTTAAGAAAACAAATTTCTTCCCTTGTCGATTCAATTTGACTTCTCAATCTACGGGGCAGCTCAAAAGCGCTGCGCTAAGTATACAAATACGAGAATGTCACGAGGAATCAGCTCTTTTATTTGCTTGTTCTCCTCCTTGCGATCATCTGCTTGGAAATAAGCAGACAGATGGGAATCGCTACAACGTTCTACTCATTCACACATCGCGCAAGGCGTAAATCATTCCGAGGTTGCTGTTTGAGCAAATGAAATAGTTTTTTCCCTCCAAAACAAATGAGAGGGCCCAGCATCATTGATTGCAAACAAAGCGTGCAATTGGCTGCCGTTGTTACGATGCTGATTGCCGAAGGTGTCATTTGTTCCCCACTGGGTGTTAGCGCTATTGCAAACGATAAGACTCTCATTCTGTGTTCAACTTGTACATGTACTCCATTTACACATTTTTTTTCTCTCAACATTCCTCTCCTCCAGTGGCCAATGGAAGGGCGCCAAATCAAATATTTACACCAATCAGCATAATAAAACGAGCACAATTGACAGTGTCTGCCTCGAGACCAAAGCGCTGCCGTCCTTAGATGCATCTTGTGCTTTATTTGAGCGCATGATGGACACTGGGTGACTTTCTTCTCCCAGCTAGAGCAGGGGTGTGCAAACTTTTTAATTGGCGGGCCACAATGGGTTCTAAAATTTGACAGAGGGGCCGGACTAGGAGCAGATGGATGGAGTGTTTTGGTAACCTCACCTCAACGGAGAAAGAAAATAAATTTAATTTTAAATGAAAGTCAATAAAAGCATTACAACAATATATATGTCTTTGAAAAACCACATTATTTAGAAAGTTAAACAAGGTTTATTCATTTAATTTTTTTCAAGTTCGGCGGGCCGGATTCAAACGTTTAACGGGCCGCGTGTGGCCCCCGGGCCGTAGTTTGCCCACACCTGAGCGAGAGGCTGAACACAAGAACCGGCACTCATTTGAGGCCATTTCTTTACCTTCGTGGTGGCTGCTGACACTTTCCTAGTACAATCGGATTAATGTTGCGCTCTCGCTGGTCGTTGTAATAAAGTTAAATGAGATTATGGATGGCGGAGGCATTGCAGAATCAGCGGTGGGTAATTGAGGAGGGAGCAGCCTCCAAGGGTGTTAAGTGTGTGTACAAGTATTCGGATCTACTCTTTGCCTCATATTGTGAGGTTTGTCATTTAGTTGGACCTTATTTATTTATTAATGGTTTTCTCAAAGGTAGAGGATCGGTGAAATTAAGAATGTCAATGTGTGTAGGCTGAAATGTGCTGTCCAATCACGGATACAATGCAGACAACTGGTCATGCGTCTACAAGATAATGATTTTAAAAAAAATGGCGTCCATGATGGATGTACTTCTTATGTTTGTTGTGTGCTCAGGTGTGTTTGATACTTGCTTTTTTTTCCTCTCTATTTCTCTTTGAAATTTACATTCTCAGCTCAAAACACAGAATGTTCTGTTCATTCTATCTATCGACTTCTATTACATACAAAGAATGTCATTACCAAAACTTTTAGACTTGTTTTTCACAGCTTTTCTGGAACTGAAAAATCTATCTGTTTTCTAATATCCTTTAAAGACATTGTTCACCTTCTACCTCATTTTTAGTCAAGTCAGCCCTCGCTTTTCTCTGGGCTGATTATTAGGGAAGGTTAGATGTTCTGAGTCACACCGCTGAATCAATGAGATACCTTAGGTTCTGTTTTTTTTTTGTTTTTTTTTTTAAAACTATGGATCTTTGCCAAAGTGCACTCCTGGACTACATCCAGCACAAGCTCACTTTCAACAGGTTATCTGAGTGCTCCGTGTCTGTGAACGAAGCTTGACTTTGAATATCTGACTCTGAATAGAACTGTCTCACTAGTGCTCTGATGTCATTGAATAATCTATATATATATATATATATATATATATATGTATATATATATATATATATATATATATATATATATATATAAAATAAAAAATACATTTTAATTAAAAAAATTATATATATAAAATAAAAAAATATCTCAAATTTTCCAATGTACTTGTATGTGTTTGAATATATATATATATATATATATATATAATATATTATATATATATATATATATATATATATATATATATATATAATATATTATATTAACATTTTTGTTATGGCATATGTTTACATGTCACCTGTTGCTAGGCAGAGTTCACAGGGATCAACCCTTTGTGCCCTGTAGACATTCACTTTATTAAATTATAAATGTCAGTCCATGCTTGCTAAGCTGTTTCAAATGCACTTTGGACTCTGAAAGGAAAAACAACTTTTTTTGTTGAATCATTGCTCTGTATTCAACACGGACATATTGAAAAGAATCAAACCCTGCCGTTTATTTTCATTGGCTTTGCATCTTTCGTGTCTGGCCTTTCCACGATTACCTTGAAGTAACCGCAGAGGCTTGAACAAAAGGTGTATTAGACAGTACTGTAGGCGAAGGCAACAAACAAAGCAACCCAATTATTCCTCGCTGCTGCTTTTGAAAAACTAATGCATGTATGCTGAGTCTTTGAAGCCTTTCGCTGATGGATGGCCAGGTTAGATTATACATGCGCCATTTAACTGGCTCCACGGTGACATTCATACATGAGGTCTTTTCTTTTATGTTGCCGTTCCTACACCACCCTGCAGGTATATTTATTAGATGAATGTTCCGCTTGATTGTTTTTGGTCATCTGAGGAAGCCGCATCATCTTCTGCGGCGTCCTCACGAGGTCCCTCCTCCATAACTGGAGTACTTTTTGCTATCGCAAATCAATAGCGAGTTTCAAATTAGATTACGTTCAATAATTTCCATCTCCTCTTTCTGGTCGTTCTTAGATTAGACGTCTGAAAGTGAAATCATGTCTCGATACAGCTTGGGGATGGACGGTGTGTTTTGAAATGGTCATGATATGCAAAAACATATTTGATTTTTGGATTTCACAGGTTTCGGGCATATCTGTTCAAAGTTTCTCGTTTCAAGGCTGTACCTCCCTGCTGATGAGGTCTTGTAGATTTTTATTTTTTTTTTTTAGAGTGGGTAAGGGCATTGAATTTTTGGTGCCAAAAAGCACTCACAGCTTCTTGCATCACTTGACAGGGATGTTTCCCCTGCCTGCACATTGATGGAGGTCTTTCAGTGTGTGCTTGAAAGGTCTCCTCCAAGTTGACTTTTTACAGACTCACCTCTGCGCACTGCTGGAGAGCTTTGTTCAGCGCCTGGAAAGCAGAAGGAAGCAGAGGCTTGTTCAGGATTTATTTATTTATTTTTATTTTTTTGTCATTGGTGCTCCTTCATGCAATGTTTTCAAATTTCAACATCCTATTTGATCAAGGAGGAATGGTAACATGTAACATTTGAACTCACAAACACGCGCAAAACAGTTTTACAAATATTGTGGGTGAAAACGTTGACTCTGTAGCACAATTATGTGAACAAACCTCCCACAGATTGACTCATTATCATGTTTTTATCCTCCATGTCCTTGAGATGGGCCCCTGCTGTGACAATCCCGCCTTCTGCGCTATTTCCAAGATAATATGACACTCGTTGCTTTCTTTGAAACGCAAGTGATTAGTAAGGTCGTCAATCAATTTGTAAAATATCAACATCCACCTTAATTGAGACGCACAAATATTTTTTAATAGTCTGCATTTCAAAAATAAACTGCAAAATGATTGTGCTGTTTTGGTTTTAAAAGTGGCGTTGCGGGAAAATTGGTCGTGTGTCACTCGGCTGGGGTAATCTATGCAACGCAGATGACAATTCTTTTAGTAGAGAACAAATGGGCTGTGGAGCAACAAAAGAAACCATTTTTAAGAATATCTACACTGGCGCAGCCAACAAATATTTGTCGCCGGAAAATACAGGAACATTTGAGACGAGGACCCAGCGGTACAAACAGCCGCTTTGTGGACTAAAATAGACTTCCAGCCCGATTCGTTTTGTTGAACCGAACCAAGTTTGAATAAAGCTGTTGAAAGTTTTCAGCAAGTTGCACAAATGTATCGTGTAGCGCATGTTTAATAGATTTTTGGGTGAATATTTGTTATAGTAAATTAATTATTTAGGAGATGAACAGAATTCTACCAGGGAGCCAAAAGTTTGTTTTCATATAGCATTTACTGTGCTCACATCATTTCTCCTCAAAATTTGGAATGTATTGTAAATTCAGTGTAATGGGCAACTTACCGGGGAAGACAACCCAAAAATCTTCTGAAGAAGAATTTATTCAGGCTCACTTGTCGAAACATGACATTCAGATTAATATTGTGTTTACGGAATAGGAGTTAAGCAGTAAAAGCCACCCATTTTTATCCATCTCAGATCCATTTTGTCACTTCTGTCGACTAAAAATGACATCACATTTGCTGTGAGTCTTGTAACGACCAATCATGGCTCAGCATCAGAAAACAGGTGAGCCGTGATTGGTTGTTATTTGAGCGCAACTGTGATGTCATTTTTAGTTGACAAAAGTGACAAAATGGCCGCCCCCTGAGATGGCTAAAAACAGGTGGATTTTGCTCCTTAGTACATATACAGTACGTGTGATGTAATATATTTGTATATTTTTTTTTTTTAATTTGTTCAGACAACGATAGTTATTTTTTTACTCAATTGCCATCTTCTTAACATAAGGACGACAACATGAATTTGTTTTGACTAAATACCTAGAAGCGATGCCTCCTGAAAGTGATGGGAGGACCAAGAGGACATTTTTAAAGCTCCCAAAGAATTCGGCCATTGTACATTGAAACCAGTCGAGGTAAGAAAGAACCTCCGTTGTCTGAACAAATGAAAAAAAAACATCAACTATTTAATATAAAGAAGACAAGATGATTTTTTTTTTCTGTAATAGATGACACAATATACTTTCTTTTTCTTTGAGAATCATTTGATTAAAAACATGCAAATGAACACATGCAGATGATGATGAGCTCAATTTGCATGAGATAACAGTACAAGCCTCGTTTGATGTTAAATGTTCAATCTGGCATTCGTTGTGTTTTGGCTCATGAGTCATCAAACGGCCTCATGTTTGTTCACCTTCCATTCAGGAACGAGCCAGAGTTGTATTTATATACAAGAGAGAGATAAAGATTAAAATAAATATTTTTTTCTTTTAGATTGGTCCATTTTTCCAATGATATGTTATTGGACAGTTCATTAGGTACCACTGCACACTGTTGTTTTGTAATGCAATACGAGAGCTGCATCGAAGATTCTGCCTTTGAAAAGATAATAATCCGCAGTTCAGATTTAAATTTTATTTTATTTTATATTATTTGCGCTATTGTGGCTGGAGTTTGTCGTTGTATTTGTAATATACATTTCTACTTTTATGTACCTTGTGTTATATGTTTTCAATTTAATTCTGCTCTACAAGTGTACCAACTGTAATGGCCGTTACTCCAATGCACAGCAGCAAAATATATATTCGTTTAGACCAAAGGTGGGCAAACTTTTTGATCGGTGGGCCACAATAAGTTCTAAAGTTTGACAGAGGGGCCGGACCAGGAGCAGCTTGAAGGAGTGTTTTGGTCACCTCACCTCATCGGAGAAAAAAAATACATTTAATTTTAAATGATAATGAACAAAAGCATTACGACAAAATATCTGTCCTTGAGACACCACAGTATTAAAAAAAAAAAAAACATTGACAAGGTTTATTCATTAAAATTTTTTTCAAGTTTGGCGGGCCGGATTAAAATGTTTAACGGGCCGCATGTGGCCCCTGGGCCGTAGTTTGCACACGCCTGGTTTAGACAGAATGTAACATATGGTACCGTAGATAATGTGAACAGAGGTGACCTTGGCACAGAACAACTGTCAAACCACAAAATATGAACTTATAACTGATGATAAAATAATTTGCCTCTCTACCACAGAGGGATCCCAGGAAAGAAATGCGGCACTATCATCCTGTCTGCAGAGGAGCTGAGTAACTGTAGAGTAAGTAGAATATCATTCTTATCACAAGTGGCATTTTGGAAAAGCCGGTTGAAATGATTGTGGATATAAAACGGGGCTGGAACGGCCATCTGGCTAAAGGCAAATACCCGGTGGGCCGGCATCTTTTCTAGTAAATTGAGCTCAGCAAAATGTTGCTTTTTACTTGGGCTTGATTCTGCTTGTTTTATTAGTAAGATTCTGGATTTCACCCTGCTCTCCTTTATGTGGAGTTTGCACACACAATTTTGTTATACCATGATGACCGGGGGCAGAGCGAGGAGATGGCTAGTGGCTCCATGTGCGCATTTGCGGAAGCACTCGGTCCGAAAGTGAAAAGGGGGGGGGGGACAAGAGAAGGCCTGACCAAATTTTCTCTGGTGGATCCGCATTACACTCGTGAGTGTGAGGATCAGTGCATGCTGACAGATCGCCAGACCCAAATACCCGCTCATTGATATCAAGATATTTTATCTCCCAGCCCGTTTGTGTGTTTATGCTGGCGGCTATCTCTGACCCGTTCACTCCTCTCACAACACAGCAGACAGGACATCTGTTGTCACTCAGTGGAGTGGCACAGTGTTGAATGAAATAGCCCCCGCGACATGATGAGGTGAATGCTGATCATTCTCTCGACTAAGCCTGCGGTCTGGAGGCTACGGATGCTCCAGTGAGCTCGCCGCACACACGTTAGAGCAGGATATTGGAAAGCAAGAGAGTGAAACCGAACAAATTGTGCAAAGACAGCGGCAGAGAGGCAATGAAAGAGGGAGCAGATGTGAAATATTGAAAGCAAAAGCAAATGTGCAATTAAAAGATGAAGAATTACAGGGCCCGTGTGTGCAATTGTGCACGAGTGTCAGAGAGAATGAAACAAACACGGTGAAGTGAATCGATATAGGATTATTTCACACCCTGCAGGTACCTCCAAAATCAGCTTGGATAATGACAGTGTGAGACGGAGATTTGCTTAATTAAAACGCAGCCCAGCCTGACCTTGTCCTCATGTCGAGCACCCACACACACACAGCGGCACAAACCCTCACTGTTTGCCGACATTATCCTTTAATTGAATCCCTATTTGGAATCTGAAGCTATTTTCATCCTTTAGTGCATTTGGATCACCTAAATTCATCCCTCTCCATAGTGCAGTCCGTTTTGCAATCTGGCATCAACCAGACCGAGAATATTTGGGACTAAGCAAACTCTGTTGTGGTTCAGTTGGTGAGAACGCAATCTGACCACGTCCTAACTGGCAAACCAAAAAAAACTTCTGTATGGCCGACTTCAAATTCACAGTCGGGTGATTATTTCAATTCACTACAAAAGGCTGACAAGGAGTTCCTACAGTTCCATTTTCTCACCTCGCTATTATTCTTGCGACGAAGAATTGCAGTCTGAAAGCACTTTGCGCATTTCTATACAGCAAGATATGGAAAATATGACCAAAAATTATAGAGAGAGAAAGAAAAGTAATTATTAGGTAGTTTGAGTGGGAGGAGGACTTAGTAATTGCCGCGTCTTCAGTTTCAACTCAAACATGTTGATGGACAGGACACACACACACACACACACACACACGCATGCCCGTTTTCAATATTAATAGTTGATTGCCCCCAGATTAACAAACGCTGTTGATCCCGAATGCAAGTTCGTGCTACAGAACATTAATGAGGCGGGAGCAGATGCATATTTAATATCCCCAACACTGTTCATCGCCATAAATATTGTCACGCGCCTATTATTGCAGCAGCGCTTCCTTTGTATGTGTGTCCTTTTACTCTGGCTGAATCAGGGCAACAGCACCACCAACACACAAAACTGTTCAAATGCTTGCGAAGACGAATGGGAAGCCTAGAACAAAATGGTCGATGTACCGAGAAGAAGCAGCAGGTCTAATTTTTGTTTCGTTTTCATGAGAGGAAACACCTCAATCACTGCCTTTTTTTTCTGGATTTTAACTGATTTTGGCAAGGCCTACAGGATATTGTGTTCTAAAGATAAAAACATGGAGCTATGATGCAAAAAAAAAAAAAAAAGGCTAAGACGTATAAATACGTCTTTGGTAGGCAGGGACTACAATTTAGAAAATGTATATATACGTTTTATGGATTAATTAATTTCTCTGAATGACACTCGTTGGCAAATTGCCCCAAGACTAAAGTAGGAAAGCATTCTACCAAAACATGTTCACATTTTAAATGCTTCATTTGGTGACGCCTTTAACCACCAATTATATTTAGAAGGTTTCTGTCCTTCAGATCTTTACCAGATTATGATGATTTACCTTTACCAGATTATGAACACAGATTAACAGCTGTGTTCGTAAATGCTCGTAGGTGTTGTCTCTCGGCTTGTGTGAAGCACATTGAGTTGCCTTGTGTATGAAATGTGCTATATAAATAAAACTGCCTTCCCTTGCCTATCGATGCCATATCTAATCTTAGTTCAAATTCCTGGAATGTGTATAACACTCATCAAATTTTTCACGTCACTGCTGTCACTTCCTGTCAGCCTTTGAGGATGTCAAGCCTGTGCAGTTCCATACCCATGAGAAACACAGTGAGCAACTGCTGCCGTAATTATGCCGACTTATCCACGCAGTATAGCTATCTGCAAGGAAAGACAAAAATATACTGCGTGCGTGAGTATGAATAATTTTCAAAACACCACTCAGTTTAATGCGCTTTCACTTTTAGATCATCTTGCATGTTGTATGAGACACAGCTGTTAATGTGTCATACAGTGAGCGGCATGTGAGATGGATGTGTACCCTGATGAAATGCAATGAGCTCTGGAAAAGAGAAAGTGTCAAATGTGGCAGATGTGCAGTAGGTACTGTACACATCCCCTGGGGTGAGGGAAAGCGGGCAGATGAAGTTCCTCTCGCTGCCGGAGTGGTCATGCTTGCTGCAAAATGCCTAGCTGGGAGTGATAAAAAAAAAAATACAGGAGATCACTGGGGGGTGGGGGGGCAAATCCCGAACCAGAAACTTAGCGGGCATTCGGCATGCATGCAAGCGTTCGAGGCACTCCCACAATCTGTCACACTTGGAACCTCACATCCATCCCTTAACTGATTTGCCACCCGGCGCAGCGGCTGACACGAGGTGCAAGCTGTGACATTAAAAAGCTATCAAGCTATCATTAGTGGAGCGCTGGCTGCCTGGCGTACGACCTCAGGCAATGATGACAACAACAGCAATTTATTGTTAAAGTGTGTGAAAGTAGTGTCCTGAACACTGTATCGCATAGATTAGCCGCAGCGTGCATCCGAGCGTTAGTCGGGCCTGCAGCCACTGGGAGGGGAACATTAAGAAAGTACTTCAAGCCTTAACGGCTTGCCGGTGATTTATATTTGGACATGCTATAAGACCTTCATGATAAACAATGTGTGTGGGGAAAAAGTGCACAATAAGGCAGAGGGAAAAAAAAAAAAGTTTCGGAATTAATCTCTCAGTCGTATCTGCTCGCTTTTGATTCATGCGAGGTCAGCGTTTTGTATGCTCTCTTTTCATATATTTAAAAATCTTACATCCTACGCATTTATTTTGTGTCATTACGCTCATAGTAAGTATACTTTTGTTTGTTTTTCCGATCGTCATTTGAATTTTTATTTTTTTTTTGCCATACCCGTGGATATAGAAGTTACATTAATCATATATACGTATTTTATTGTAGCGTTTACGAGCTTGAGAACAACCTTGTAATTATTTTTTGAGGTATATGCATCCCCTTGTCATCGTAAGTAATTCTGCTTGCGGGTAACTCACGCTGGTGTGACATGCTGACTGAAATATGATACGTATTCATGTAACCTTGGAATGATTTTGAGTTACCTTAGCGTATTGAGAAAATAGCATTTCAGTTCTTGTCAGATTGCCAGATCACCGACAATCGTACTCTAGAATATCAATGGATTGCAATCTGGGGACTCTGAACTGGTGCACAAAAATAAAAAAATAACAGTCGATGGCAGGGCTGGCTATCCTCTTGTTCAATTGGGGTGAACCTCAGTATAAAATGTTCTCTCTGTGGGCAACTCCGCAATGGAAGAGAGAGCATCGTCGGAATTTCCCTTCCCTGCCAGAGAGGCGACATTTAATGTGTCCTACAACCCGCTTGTCTCGCCGGGGGGATCAGACCGAGTGAACCGAGTAAAAACAAGAGGAAATGCTAAACTCATTCAATCCATATACGTTTTCAAATATGTAGTCTCCACCGCCCAAAGACGTATTTATACGTCTTAGCCTTTTTTTTTTTTTTTGCATCATACTCCGTGTTTTGCATCATACTCCGTGTTTTTATAGCGTTAGAACAAAATATTCTGTTGGCCTGTCAAAATCCAGAAAAATGCAGAAATTGAGGGGTTTCCTCTAATGAAAAATTACTGGGATTAAATGTGCTGATCCCCCCCAAAAAATAAAAAATACCCCCGTTGGACTGCAAGAGCCATTTTCACAAGGAATTATTTGTACCAATACAGAAATATCATTATTTTGACATTTTCATTCCTCAACTCATTGATTTTTTTTTACTGTGCAATGGCTTTGCAGTTGTTGTTGTAAATTGTCACTCTAATATAATGTGTGAATGCATGCACCGTGCAAATCCACACGACATAATCCACATAAACTGTAATACAATTTTGAAATGGTACTTATCGTACGCCGCCTAACTCTCCTTATTATTCCTTCCCATCTGTTCAAAATTCTAGGACAGCGCCACTATGCAGTTCTGTGCCAACAAGCTAGACAAGAAGGACTTCTTCGGCAAATCAGACCCATTCATGGTTTTCTACAGAAGCAATGAAGATGGAACGTAAGTAGTTATGAGTCCGTCTGTCTATCTATTAGTGGCTGGATTTGCTCTCAGTGGCATGCAAAGCGCAGTCGTGAAAAACTCCTTTTGATGCCCCAAACGTTTTTGGGATGGGGTGGGTGAGGCTGACATTAATTTTTTGTTGCTACCAATCGTAGGTAAAACTAGCTTCAGCGCATCTGCAAAGTTGGGAAGTGTAACAGTGTTCATATTTGACTTGAATTTAAGCCCACTTGAAACATTAAAAATAATGTTTGTGGTGATAGTCATAATTCTGGATCGCAGGAGATACACTAGGGACGTGACATAATCTTGAGCAGAGATCTTCATCCAGTGACTGACAAAAAACAAATTACATCGATTTATTTCTTTCATTAATTTATTAATTTTTTTTTTTAATTATGGTCAACACTTTTGCCCATTTTCTGACCCAAACCAGTAACTAAATGATAATTCAGTCTTTGTGTCTATATTAACTAATATTATGGTTTTGAATTAAGGCATGGAAATGAAAACTTTTTTTTTTAAATGTTATCTGATTCATGGATTAATTAACAAATTCATCAACAGATTAATCGATTATCAAAATAATTATTAGTTGCTGGCATAATTAGTTTTAATGTGGTTTATGGCAGGATGAAAAAAAAAACTTTGTTTATATGCTATATACAAGAGAATTTTGACTAGCTAACAGGATCGTATTTCTTTTGTCACATTGAACCAACCTGTTGCCACAGTGAATTTGTCTCAGCCCAACTTAAAAACAGTCATGCTGACTGAATTTTTTTTTTTTTATTCGTTAACTTGGGACAGATGTCCTCGCTACCCCCACACTGTAAATAAGGACAGAGTCAGCTCGTTGGAAGATCATCTAAAAGTTGAACAGTTAATGTCAGTCAGAAACCCAGTAAAAACTGAAGGGCAACCCTGCAGCAGGAAGTGGATTACCATGCCTCCAGCAGCTCGACATAAATTCCATATTCTGCTCCAAAGCAGGATTCCAACCTTAGACCCTCCAATCCCAATGTCAAGGCCTCACAAATACAACTACTGCTGCCGCCATATGTAATCATATGCACAGTATGTAAACCATCTTGAAGGGAGGAGAAGATACAGTAGGACTGTGAAAGAGCACACATGAGCGTGTGTTGGACGCTAATGGGCTCTATAGGAGCTGCAGTGTTTTAATGAGTCAAGGACAACGCATGCTGCCTACAGTGGCACTGCTCACATCAGTAACGTAAACAACTTGGCTCGCAGAAATGACTCCAAGAAAGCATACTGTATAGGATAGGAGAAGTAATTAAAGCAAAAAGTACACATACAAACAAAAGACTTTTTCTGACTTTCCCACAAACTTCAGTCTCAACTAAATCAAACTGAGGATGTTATAGCAAACGCTTTATTAGCACTCTTGTAGCTTTTGGGCCACAAGGAAGAAGTTATTTGGGGGGTAGAGTTACAGCGGTTTCAAATGCTCGGGGCACTTAGTGGAGCACAAGAAATCCAAATAAAGGTGACACGCCTTGTTGCTCCGTGAAAGGATGCTTTGTGGTATTTAATAGGGATTTATGTTGTGTGAAGCATTGGAGATAGCAGAAATCCATTGGTACCGAAGGGCTTGGTTTAGAGAGTCAGTCTCTGATATGAAATAATTCTCTGGGGTCTATAAAACAATATAACCGTGAGAGTAGCCAAGAAATAAACAAAAGCTGGACACAGCCCCGATTTCAAGTGACCACATTGGAGCTGCTGTCCTTTCCATTGCACACGCCTCCTCCTCCTGCTCTTATTTGCATATTTATCTCTCATGTCTGCATAAAGGGAATTAATGAGCGAATTCATTTCACTGCCGCTTTAACTCTTGTCCCCCTCCTCTCCACTCTTTCTGTCTTAGGTTTACGATCTGCCATAAAACAGAGGTGGTGAAGAACACGTTAAACCCAGTGTGGCAGCCATTTACTATTCCGGTCCGAGCACTCTGCAATGGCGACTTTGACAGGTAAACCTGCTCCACAAAGCTGCTTATTGTCTCTCGCTTTCTCGATTTGGACTTAGTCAGGCATGCCAGATGACCTGCCTGCACACACACACACACACACACACACACCCTCGATAACCCCCATCCACATCGTCTGACCTCATTGATTCCAGCTGGAGCAATCTATCGATGACCTTCACGGCCCCGATGAGTAGCCCTCCAACAGTGTCCAGTGTACTGATGGCAGCTATTACTGACCCACAAGCATCCTTGAGTTTTACCAGCAAGAATCAATACCGTCTCAACATGTTGCACTGTTAAGTCTTTTCTTTTTTTTTCCCCGGTCGCACTATTTTACTGCAGCCACATTCATACATTACAACTCGGTATTGATTCCTCCTCAAAAGCACACAATGAGTGCCGTTATATTGCCGCTGGATGCCTGCTGCTTAACTCATATAACCCTTTTCCAAAAAACAAAAGTGCAATAACGCTTAAATGGAGAAATGACAACGTGCAAATGGACGATTTGAATGAACTGCCTGCCCAATTAATGAAGTGAAATTTGTCATGTTGTGGTTCATGAAGTGGAACCTTCACGGGTAAAAGTACTCAACTTGCTTGGTTGACCTCCAGTTGTTCTTTCCCACTGTCAATACAAAGAATTCATCTCAAAATCAAACAGCCACCATCATAAAATTGTAATTAACCGTCCAGGTAGGTTATACCAATAAAACACTCTCCAACGCTCTCTTGACTTTAATGATGAATTAGGAGGTGTCATAAAAGTCATGTTGGATCATGTCCGGTTGGAAAGGTCCAAATATTAGATTAGGGCATTTGGACAAACGGCTTTGAATGAGATTTGGCTCAATTTAAGGGGTCTATTTTTTGGGATCCAGTGCAAGTCTAGTCCAAGGCGTGGTCTAAATCTGCGCAGGGGCAGATTCTGGGTTTTAGTATTATTAGATGTGCACACTGATTGGTGCGGTTGAAAATGAGCATTCTGCGCTGTTGTGGGCGTGAACATTGCTGAACTGATTTAAGGTCATACAGGCCAGGCAGATCGCAGATCTGCAAAATGGAAACTTGGAGACTGCCTTCCTCCCTCGCTCATAATTGTGTTTGATTATGTTAAATCTGATATGCAAATTTGCTACATGCCTGCCTATTAGCTTGTTCAGTAATATCATAAACAAATACATCATCGTTTAAATGAGGCGATTCGGTTTCGTGCTTTCAGTTAAAGTTCAAGAGTGATGGGGTTTAACAAGGTCAGCTATTTTACGCAAAACAAAGTAAATGCAAGGTCTCGGCATTGGAGATTACAAATGGGATGTAGCACTGGATTGAAAAGAATTAATTTGAATGAATTACCGTAATTTCCGGACTACAAGCCGCTACTTTTTTCCCAAACTTTCAACCCTGCGGTCTATTCAGTGGTGCGGCCAATTTATGTAATTTTTGTAACGGCCGCCAGGGGCGCTCGAGTAGAAAAGATAAGATTAAGACCGGTGGAATATATGCGTCGAGGAAGACTGCAACTTCTTGTCTTGTGCATAAATGAAATTAGCGTAAACAGACCCTCATCATGGAAAATGCAAAAAGAAAGGCATATGACGCAGCTTTCAAGCTAAAAGCAATCGAGCTGTCCGATAAAGAAGGAAACAGAGCTGCTGCACGTAAACTTGGCATAAACGAATCGATGGTGAGACGCTGGAAACTGCAGCGGGAAGAACTGGAGCAATGTAAAAAGACGAAAAAAGCTTTCGGGGGTTATAAAGGCAGGTGGCCCGAACTGGAAAACATTCTAGAAGACTGGGTGAACACACAGAGAGCAGATGGCCGAGGTCTTTCGACTGTGCAGATCAGACTGAAAGCAAAAACAATCGCCACCAAAAAGAAAATTCCGGATTTCAAAGACGGCTTACCGTGATTTTTACCAGTATGTTCTTTTACCAGACCTGTTATACTGTGTTGCAACCGTGTTGCTACCATGTTGCTACCGTTTTACTGCTGCGTCACAGGCACCGTTCGGGAAGAAAGTTATATTATTATTATTGTTAAGTTATATTATTAAAACTTTGAAAACAGTCTCTGTGTACCGTCTTTCTTTGTAAGTATGTTTACATGTTTTAATGTGGGCACCTGCGGCTTATATATAGGCGCGGCTTGTATATGTACAAAATCGTGTTTCCTCCAAAAATGTAGTGGGTGCGGTTTATAATCAGGTGCGCTCTATGGTCCGGAAATTCGGGTAATTAATCTCCTCATTACGTTGACCTTTAGCATCCATTGGGCTGCACTGCGACACAATCTAACGTGATGATGGATTTCTCTTGTCTTATTTGGCACATTATTAATAGAGACACATTGTGTGATGCTGGATCAGAACGCGTTCCTCCCCTCGCAATTCTGACTACCTTCCATTTAGAAGTCAGCGTTGGAAAGAAAACAAGCTAAATCAGGAAGGCGCGATAGGCAGTGATGAAATAAAAGTGACAGGTACATTTTCTCTTCTGGAGGGTGAGAAAAATGTTACGCCCTATTACTTTTTGTCATAATGTGTGTAGCTCTAGTTGAACTCTAATTAAGGGAGATGCCGAGGAAAGAAAGAAAGGACGTGTGTGTGAGATCATACCCAAGCAAACAAAATTGATGAAAGCTGTTTGTCCCTAAAGAGGAGTGCAACAAAACATTGAGGGAAATTGTGTCAGCCAGCGTAGCACACATGAGTTCCAAAAGGGGGTCACTAACCTGTCAGAGTCGATCATACACTCGGGAGTGAGGTGGGCATCGAAGGCGCACACACACCCCGACACCCACACACACACACACACACACACACTATGTTCACAAACATAGTGTGAGTAATAGAATGTGACAAGTCACAAGCTGAAACGGTTTGAAATGCTGCAGGTCTTGAAATATGACCGAGGCAGCATTGAAACAGATTATTAAACACTTGCTTGTTTTTCTTCTCCATATTTCCATTGGGAGATATTTCAACTCATGCAATGTAACATTGTCATAAATACGCAATTCTGAATGCGTAATTTAAAGCCAAGCACACATCCATCACTACCTGACTGGGGTCATACGAGCATGTAACGTGGCTGTCGACTTTTTTAAAAGTGATTGTAAGTCGGGTCATTGCACGATAGTTGGTATTCAAATCAAAAGCAAGTGGCACGGATTTTTCGATGCAACCTTGAACGACATCCCTTTGGACATCACTTTTGAACATCGATTCAATATGATCGATCAATTGTCATACTATTATAATTAAATCATATTTGTGTTCTTTATATGACTTAATTCTTAGTGGCTTAAAAATATTTGGATAAAGAGCGAACTACCTTCATTTACTGCTTGTGAATACTGCAAGTCTTGCCGCTGTTAGGATATGTCACCAATTTTGTGTATTCATAATCATGTTTTGTACACTATTTGTATCAGTAATAATTGTATACACAAAGACACTCGTTTTATTGCTTTAGCACACACACGCACAGCTGGAACACACGCACACACATTAGAGCTTTTCTTTTAGTTTCGATTTCCTCAAGTTTCAGGCTGAACACAGACCTCCTTTGTCTGCTTAGGTTGTGAATAAAAGACCAGACGGGTGGTCGGGGAAGTCAGAACTGGCAAGACGCCTACTTCACCTCCTGACTTCTTCTCCCATCCGCGAATGGTCAAAGACAAAACTTTCCCTGGTTATTTCTCTGGTTCTCTGCATTTAATTCAGTCTAAGAAGGCTTCAGGACTTTTTAAACCTGACACCGCCCACACTTTTGATTTAAAACATCCTCTTCATCCTCATCTCAAGTGTGAAAAGTCACTGGAGTGAGTCCAAGACCACAGAAGTATGTCAGTGCTTGGCCTTCTGCTGATGTACTTGGCTCTAATTGGATTAGTACATTTGTTGAGCATGTTCCTGCTCCTGGCTTCATGTACCCAAAGGCAAAAAGAAAAGTTGTAGCATGGCAACAAAGGACACCTAGGATTTTTAAATGGGTCACCTGACCACAGCATGTGTTGCGGAAAACTGGACTGTCGTTGTATCGCAGGCCTTGGTAGGAAACCGGAGTGGTCAGAGAAAACCCACCGAGCACATGTGGAACGTGTAAACTCGGATGGCGTGAAATGTGAAGCGGTGGTGGTGCTAATTAGTTGTACTCCAGGCCACCATGTTGGATACATATTATTACATATTCCTATATTAATAATTACAAATTGTTGCTTCTTAAAGGACAACAACATATTTCTACAACAGGAAAGCATAGTAATTATAGTCCTTTACCTCGAGTAGGTACTGCATGTGATCCAAGACTGACAACAGACTTTAGTTGGAGAGATAAAAGGTCACGGAAGATGGATAAGAGTTTTATAACAGAGGAGAAATTGAAACACAATGTGTCATGCATTGCTACAAAAGAGACAATAGACGTCCAAATATTGTCGCAAAATCAGGATGAGACATGACATATTGTGCTTCTCGGCTATGTCTTGTAACTTATAACAGCAGTGGAATTTTTTTTGTTTTGTTCATTTGAGAACATCAAATCCTCAGATGCTGAAGGTCCAGTCCAATTCCGTCTTTGAGCTGACACTGCACATTCAATGCATGACTTTTAACATCACTGACGGTTATCAATTTAAATGATCAATTTGAATAGCACAACGGCGCAGAAAAAAGCTAAATTATCATTTTGAAAAATATCCATGTGACATACTGCAGCACCTGCCTGCAGCGGTAATCGTAAAATCACAGCCAGGTGTCAAATACGTCCAATTAATTAATTTGGTATTTTCATATTTACCCCAGTACTCTGTGATACCATAAAAGTATGTCTTGATAATTCTTATTTTATTCGATGGATATTTAGCTTTCAATAGAATTAGTCCGACTATTTAGCACATCCGCCTCGCAGTTCTGAGCTTATACGTTCAAATCTTGGCTCTGGCCGTTCTTCCTTCCAGTTCCAAAAACATGCATGGTAGGTTATTGAAGCCTGTAAATTTTCCATAAGCGCAAATTTGAGTGTGAATAATGTATCCCGAAGTTAGATGGGCTAGGCCACCAAAGTGAGGAGAAGCATCATCGAGAATGGAATTGCAATGGGAATGGCGGAGGCAAAACAAATTGTTCTCTTTGGTGATATGCACCAAAATTTCATGTTATTGCAACGGCCACTTGTGATGATAATCTGTTGTGTTATAAATGTTGAGTTCATATTGCTCCATCTGTTCTGGCAGTCAAATATTCAACTGGATTGCACAGTACTTGAGGTTCATGGCTGCTGAGGCACGAGTGCTCTTGTTCACATCCTTCCATGAGGCAAAGTACTTTCTGCTTTACCCATTATTTGAGAAGCTCTGGGTCATACCAATAATGATGATGATGATGATGACGCTCATAATAATATTTATTGTCATTATTATTATTATTATTATTAAATTCTTTAATGAGATTTGACAAGTTTTCCACTGGGTTTTGAGCAACAGTTAATAAATTAATGTACCTTGGTGATTTAATTAAAACCTCCCGAAGCTCATTTCATCCCTATTAACAAGCAGAGTGACTCAGAAGTTTTCTATTTTCATCCGTGGCAAATATTACAAGGAGGTCTTTGTAATTACAGCAGAAGAATGGTTCAGTGTTAAATGTACTCCACTTTTTTTTCCCCCCACTCTCTCAATCACATGTACCTCCATTACTGGAGATGAGTCATTTCATTACAGAAGCCTGAGAATAGAAGGAGATAACAGTGGCAGATTCGTTCTGGAGTGTATATTGTTCTGTGAGTTCAAGGGGGAGGGACGCTAAAGCATCTGAAAGTGATGATCCATGCTAAGCGAGTTTTATTTGAAATCATGATCCAATGTCTGTGTTTGTCTTTAATCTGCGTAATACAGCTTTCATTTAATTCTTTTCATGAAAGATGAATGCCGCTTGTTCTTTTAGCTCAAATTTTCGACTTCAACTATAATTTAATCTACTGTCTTTTTGCAATTGAGAAAGAAGTATGGTGTTGGTACCACCAAAGTGACGAGCACACGCTCACTTGCTCACATGCTTGACGATAACCTCAAAAGACCAACCTGTCACCACATAGCAACAGAGGCCAGATGGCTGAGAACTCGTTTGGTTTATTCTCGGCTTCGGTCCTCTGTCCTTCTTTCAATCGGAACTTTTTATGTATGGCAAATTTGCAAGAACGGGAAGCACTGGAATGAGATCAATGACGCTCAGCTATGAAGGTGCCCAAAAAGGTTTTTTTTTTTCTGCTTCTTGGCTCTACGGGAACATTTTTCTGTTGCACTCGTGCAACATTGTAACTTGTTTTTCCCTCTTTTTTTTTATTTGTATTTTTTGTCTTTATTCATTAATTTTTTTGTGGGGGACTACATTTGTTCCAGTTTTTCAAATTTCACTTTTCTATTTTTAAGGTACGTTGAATTTGATTTGTAGTGAGGCACTGTTTGAACACTTATTCATCTGTATTTTGGAAACAAATTCCCATAGGAATTGTTATGACTAGAATGAACGTCTTCCCTCAAATTGTTAGCACGTATTAACCCGAGATGAGAGACTCGAGTCATGTGACTTGACTCGAGTGAGACTCATGTTGCAAAAAATATATTTTTATCTGTTTATGTATTTAATTTAATTTAATTTAATTTAATTTAATTTAATTTAATTTAATTTAATTTAATTTAATTTTTTTACGTGTTGTGGTTGACTTAAGAGAAGATGTTTGTTCTGACAATTGTAGTTCAATTAGGAATTTTACGCACCTCAATAGTCCATGTTTTTTTTTTTTTTTGTCAAATCCTCTAAACACGGTAAATTCATCATACCACATTACCCAGACCAGAAAATTATACACGTGGTTCTTGTAAATGAGGAAAGTGTCTGTCATACTGATGATAGTTTGTGGACATCTTCCATGTCATGATATAATTAGCTCTTCTCTAAACACGTTCATGTTCTGACAGTATCACGTTTGTTTTGAACAGATTCCACTTGACACACAATAGCAGTAAACGCCTCTCCACGTTTACACGAGGAATAGAAGGAAAGTCTTAATTAATTGATTGAAGCAGTGAGCGGGGGGGAATCATATCGGTGGGTAAAAGGAAAATGATATTCAGTGAAATGCAAACTCTACTAAAAAATTCATGATGAACTCAGCAGACATCATTGGGAATCGGAGATCTTCAGGCAAATCCACTCTGCCAAGCCTCAGGGGATGAAAAGATTCTGCTTCGGATGGTGTCTTGTAGTACAGTACGAGTAAAACATCTGCCCACGGACGACCATAAAAAGCTTATGTTGATTACACAAACACTCCCGGCGCCATGCAACGGCCTCTAAGCTGCTGATTCCTATGCTGACGGCTTTGTGCATAATTTGCTGAAATACCAAAATAAGAACAACTGTCCTCTCTCCAACTTTTCATCAGTTGTGTTATAATGTGTTTATCCTTCTGTGCTACCTTCTGCAAATCACAACTGGAATTTTATCCACCAGCTTGATTTTCATGTAGCTGTCAAGCAGTCCTGTTCAAACGTGGTATGGTATTCAAGATGTTTGTAGGAATTCTTGTTAGAATTTATGGATTTGAAGGAAATGAATTCGAGTTCAAAATGGATTTTATTGATAAACAAAAGAGTTGTTTTAGCTTGGACCATATTGTGGGAGTAAATTGCTTCTGAGTCACTTTCTTTATATTTCCAAAGAACTGTCTTACACACCCGTCTAATTCTTTCTCCAGAACAATCAAAGTGGAGGTGTATGATTGGGATCGAGACGGCGGGTAAGTGATTTTATGGAAGTTATCTTTATGGAAATGCCCAACTGTTTAGAACGTGCAGGTTGTCCAGTTGACGCGCACGTTTTTCTTCTTCCCAGCCATGACTTCATTGGAGACTTCACCACCAGCTATCGAGAGTTAGCCCGAGGACAGAGTCAGTTCAATGTGTACGAGGTAATTCATTGGTTGTTTTCGGGGTGGATATTCAAAACCGACATGGACACCTGAAGTATTCAAATGCTGGCGCTAAAATCGGCTTTTTCAACAATTTTATTTATGTACGAACATTATTCCTTTTTTTTTTACTTTCTTCTAATTCAGCAATAGCAAATGTTTGCTTCTGTGAAAATCAACAAAGAGGCCATGTCATGATCTTCATGCTGCTATGGTTCACTAGCCTCACATCAAGGATAAATACCTGTCTTTTGGATGTCATCTCCATTATGTGTTACTCTTGATTCTTTTCTACCTCCCAGGGTGTCTGAAAGGCCTTTTTACTTTTTGCATCAGCAGCTTGTTCAGCATGTCAGACAAATTGCTATCCCTCCATGTTAAATTAGGGGTTGTCACTTTCATGCCTCACATCCATAGAGAATCAGAGTAATGAGCTGAGACGTCTTTGGTCTCAAAATTGACATTTCTCTCTTGCTCCCGAGCTAGTTGAAAGTGAGTCATGCACCTTGAGCCGGTTGTCCACTGCAGACTGTCGATACACATTTTATTTGGACGTGTCAGTTTTTGTGCGTATGTTTGGGATGCGCAGTGTTAAATGGGTTGTTTTCGAAGTGCTCTTTTTTTGTACCTCATGCATCCGTTTACACACGTTTCTTTTTCCCTTAATGAAGTGGTTTCTTCCTATATGCTCGTCCAATACAAAGACAAGCCGCAGCTCATTCTTTATTGATTATTATTTCTGCCGATTTAACTCAGATATATTGTACTGATCAGCCGGGCAAAGCATATGTAGAACCGTGTATCAAAGGGCGCAGCACCAGTTGACGGTGCTATTTCTGTATTTAATACTTATACTGGGCGCGCCGCACTACGAGGCGCATGCTAGCTCGCGCAGGCTAGCTCGCGCAGGCTAGCTCGCGCAGGCTAGCTCGCGCAGGCTAGCTCGCGCATGCTAGCTCGCCAAAAATAAAATCAATACTGCGTGAAATCTTTGATTGAATCGAAAACCAATCAAAGTGAATCTAAAATCATATCGAATGAAATCCACTTCGGAAATTTGAATCGATTCCGAGCCCTGGCAGTAAGTTACATTCTTGGTCTTGTAATAATTGCATTACTGGTCCCTCTCTCTAATGGCTACATAAAATGTTTTTCAAAGCTGTTCATTTTATCAGAAAAAGGTGTGAGGTTTGATGAAACTGTAATTTCCTTTTCCCATGAAAATCGACTGCATTTGAAATGGCCTTTGGTCCATTTTAATGCATTGCAATATGATATGTCTGGAGACAATGTGGCAGTACGACCGTGCTTGATGCACATTGTCTGCACCCACCCACACTCACTTAAACGCGAGCGTAGACACACAGCTAATTTAGTACATTTTCCACTTGAGGCATGAACAAAAAAAAAATCGAGAGATTGAGGTGTTTTGTAAGTATTATCTTTGAGGTCATGTGACTAAAGTATTTTTCCATAGTTTTAATTACATGTATGTTTTATTTTTTTATATCAATCCAAGGCAAAGAAATGTCTCTTATTGGTTTCTTTTTTTATTTCTAGGTTATAAATACCAAGAAGAAAATGAAGAAAAAGAAATATGTCAACTCTGGAACTGTGAGTGCCTGCAGCCCACCAAGGCTGGAAGTTTGCCTCTTTTGTGCTTCACTTTTGTTCACTGATTCAGTCCAATTATCACATTTGGTGGAGGGAGTTGTGAGGAATGAGTATTTTTGGTGACTACAATACGGACGGAGCGAAATACGCCACGGTTTGTGCACATTAATTTTTTAAATTGCACCCAGTAGTTGACTTATTCATTGTCATTTAAAAAATGTCCGGCATTTGAATGGCTAGATCACAACATTAGATGTCAACAAGCAATTTTCCCCGAAACCTTCCTTCTTGTGCGGTTGTGTGCAAGTAATGCATACAAATAAATGTGATACAAATCATCTTCACACTTGTCTCTGGAAAACTAAATGAATCATTTAAAAGCAGTCTTCTCTTATCTTCTGTCTTGTGTGGCGAGCACTCACTCAACATTGAAAGTCGTTGTCGGGAAGCAAGGTTTCACTTATTCGGCCGTCAAACCAAACGTGGCTTGTGCTCAATCTGATTTGTATTTTTTTTTTTGTGCCGTCTTTCTTTAGGTGACCCTGCTCTCATTCTCTGTGGAATCAGAGTTCACATTCTTAGATTACATCAAAGGAGGGTGAGTGCACATTGACTGAATTTATTGAGCACTACTATTTAAGTTTGCTTTCAAATGAGTGTGAGAATTGCATTTCCCGGTCATGCTGAAGGATGTCGTCGCCCAAAAAAGATGTCGTCGCAATCTCATCGACATATTGTTTATGTGAGACGATGGCATCATTGCTTGTCTGGCTAAGATGCAGAAAAAAAGTATTTTATCAAGTATATTTTTGTAAGTGCAGTTCAGTTGTCTTTAACTTGTAAGTAAAATACATTTGCATTTATTTTAATTTTTGAAGCATTTTATTTAAGCACTGTGTTTATGTTCAAATTGTGCTCAATGTTTACGTGTCTTATAAAAATAAATCGCTCTGATTTTTGATGCACACTTGCTCCAGTACGGAACCGCATTTAAATGTGGATCATTCTGGTGATACTTGCAGATTTTTTTTTAGGTGGTCCTTAGAGTGAAAAGTTAGCAATTATAATGATATAAGACCTAATAACAATACTGTGGACGCTTGCCTCGTAGCCGTTTGCTGCTGAATGTTCGCCAGCTTGTGCGCAATTACGTGCCAAATATTCACAAAATGGCTCAAGCTCTTGTTAGTGCTCTAATTGAGATGAAGTGGCTCGATTTACTGTCGGATTTGGCAACCGTTGTAATCATGAATATACAAACCTCGTTTGATTGTTTGTATTAATAACAAGAGAAGGGCCAAAATGAAATATAGGCAGTCTGTTCATTTTTTTACAGCAAGAAATACAGGATAGAGAAGAATAAACTCCCAAAATATAATGAAGCTTGAATAAGATTTAAAACGATGAACTGAATTAGGATGAAGATATTCGTGGTAAAAAGGAAAAAAAAGAATTTACAGACTGGTCTGACAAAAATTAATCACTTTTGGTTTTGCCCTTTCTGCAAAATGTGTTCACCTATTGATTAAAATTCATCATGGGGAGCTTTATGGCAATGCAATAGTAACACCACAATTTGGTAGGAGCGACAAAATCAAAATACTACAAATGGAATAATAATAATCATAATAATGGTTAATTGCCATATTAAATGATAATAATAAAAATAATTATTAGTCCATATAATACAATTAAACCCTCAAACGCCACAGGCATCACCTTTTCTAACACTCTTAACTGTCACACAAGTGTAAAAAGTGGTTTACCACAGTAAAAAAAATTTAAAAAAAATAAAAAATACTAGACTGGTGCCTAGTGTGGTTAAAAAGCCCCAAATGAATAGCCGAGTGCAGCAGCTGCGGCTGTGTTTGTGTTAGCAGTCGTTCCCAGGACTGCTGTGTGAACAAGTGTCAAAAGCAGTCATTTAACAAGGATTCACCAAAGTGACAAGAGTCTTCAAAAGATGTCACAGCTTTCCTAACACTGACCTTTAAATCAACAGTCCACACACACACACACAGACACAGACACGCATTGCGCAAGCAGGCCGATAAACGCACTAAATAGACGACTTGAAAGAATGACATCACCCCCTCCACATTTTCCCGCAACGCAGTTTGCAAGGCGACCATACCGCGCCGACGCGGTCGCAAACGCATCGGAGAAGGCCTCATGAATAATACAATCGTGCAATTAATGCTAAGGTTGGCAGGGTCGGGCGTTGGCATATTCTCAGACTCCGCCTAAAACTGAAAGGTTAATGTGAATCTTTAAGTCATTCATTTGGTTATCATTCTCCTGCCGTCCTCTGGGCTGGCGTTCACATGTAATGAGGGGCTGTCATTCGGGCTCTCCCGAGATCTCGTCACTGTGCCGTAAATTAACGAGAAGAAGGCAGGACTTCATCAGCGAGGGAGAATTAGATTATGATTTGTTCTTAAGTGCTCCGTCACTTTAATTACTCGTTGGCAAGTCGCTTCCTCCTTCCGTTGCTCCTCGTGGAGGTGAAAGTCGGATAAGTACACGGGTATAATCACTTCAATCTTTCTTGGCCGAACTGAGGGAGCACTTTATGCTTGACTTCTTATGACAAATGGCACTGACAAATTGAAGTACAGATCGCTTTTGGACCTTTGGCACCATAGGAAATCATTTATGAAACGTGATGTGGAACATTTGATATTCCTGCCTGTTCGAGCTGTAACATGTTTTTCCCTTTGCACCCCCCCCCCCCCTTCTAGGACGCAGATCAATTTCACCGTGGCTATCGATTTCACAGCATCTAACGGTGAGTGATACAAAGTGTATGTGTGGGAAGTCAGAACAGATAGAAGTGCTCTTTGACTGTGGCATGTCCAATTTGGGAATCAATCACAAACGGTCGGATACTGTACAAACATTGTCACCTGCAAGTGATGACCTTTGCTTTGTCAATAGACGGTAAATAAAAGTAAAAGCAAAAAAAACCTTCAAGGCTTTATGAAAAGAGGTTTCAACATTGTGTCTGTGCTAGAAAATTCTATTCTTTTTGTCCATTGGCCCGACACGAAGCCCTTCGTTTCAGTCGACCATAAAAAGTGGATGATACCGTTCCGTATTTTCACATCACTGTCATTGTCCTACTTGTGGATTTGAACACGTGTTACTTATATATTTATAGTCAATATATTGTTCTCCCAACAATGATTAATTGGGAATGACCAAATAACATGTCATTGCAGTGGGGATATTCCGAAAGGTCAAGCGTTATTGACAAGCTGTCCAACAAGTCACGGCACAGTAATGAATGTGTAGAGGTTTGACCTTTGTAGAGGTCATGCAGAAGTAAAGTATGTCTCATTATAAATTGTTCGAGCAATAATGATTATAGCTATCATAACCGTATACTGTAAAATTTCTCCAGTTATGTTGTAGAAGACAATCAGTCAAGTTGATGATTACAGAGGGTCCATTTCAAGATGCTGGTCGACCTTGAAACAGTTAGGCTATAATTCTTGAAATGTTGGCTGAAGTCCAAGCTAAGGTTGGGTTAGGTTTTTGTTTGATATATATATATATGCTGTTATTTGCTGTCCAATAACAACTGTATCTCTCCTACTATTTACGAATTTGTGTGTTGGTTGTGTGATCAACAGGCAACCCCTCTCAGTCCACCTCACTGCACTACATGAACCCGTACCAGTTGAACGCCTATGCCATGGCTCTGAAAGCCGTTGGAGAGATCATTCAGGATTATGACAGTGATAAGATGTTTCCCGCACTTGGCTTCGGCGCCAAACTTCCCCCCGATGGACGAGTGTCACACGAGTTTCCTCTGGTGAAGTCACTTTGCATTCCGCCTCGCTGCTCGGACACCAACAATGTTTTGGTGTTCAATTCTATATGATACTCAAGTGACATTTGCTGTTCCCTCTTCAGAATGGAAACATGGAGAATCCCTACTGCAATGGGATAGAGGGTATCTTAGAAGCCTACCACCAGAGTCTGAAGACAGTACAACTGTACGGGCCGACCAACTTTGCACCGGTGGTGAACCATGTTGCAAGGTGAATTAATAATGCAGGAATCTCAACTCAATAAGTGAAAAAAAAAAAAAAAAAAAAATATATATATATATATATATATATATATATATATATATATATATATATATATATATATATATATATATATATGTTACTTTTTCCTTAATATTTTCACAATAAGTAGTAAATCAGTGTCCCCCTCAAACTTGAATAAAAACATAATCTTTGACAAAAAAGTCGTAGGAAATCAAAAAATTTTCCATAATAATTCCATAATATTCCGTTTTGGCAATTTTAAATAATACAAAGGAAGTGAATCACGGCACAATAGAAACAGGACGCACGCTTATTAAATACATAAATTGCAGTTCTGTCCACCATTATTGGTACTCATGAAAGTGGAGGACCCTATTGATGACAAAAAAATAAATAAATAAATAAAATAAAGGCACAACATATCAAAGTCTTTGCCGGCAGATGTTTTGTGTACAAACGACATTCATTCCTTTAAGGATAAAAAGCAGGCTAAGCAACGTGGAAAGATCCGTTAGGATGTGGCCATCGTTGTCAATCAGAACAATTCCATCCTAATCACAAAATCATTTTGGGGATGGGAAAAGTGTTTTACCGGTAGAGGTTTGATGTCAATCTATAAGAAAATTGAAAGATTATATTTGCAATGAGTGAGAGAAATCAGGCGCTCATTTATGATCTTTTATAAATCGTAACGAAAGAAAAGAAAACAAAAAAATCTTTTGATGGGTTCAGGAGATTTCTGGAAGGAAAGCGAAATTGCCTTCATGACTGTGCAGGGCCATATTTTCTTCTTTGAAATGAATTCAATCAGTACGTTCTTTTCTTTTTCTTGAATTGATTTGAAAACGCCGTTTTCAAATATTCTGATGGCGTACTTAACATGAAAAGTTACAAAAATACATAAATAAATACAAAATCAAGCGCGTTCATAACAGTGTGTTCCAGCGTCTCTAATTTCAGACCAAAAACACAACTATAATAAATGGGACTTGACATACTCGAACATGAATTTAAATCACATGACAGCTGTCAACAGAGGCTTTATTTAGTCGACGGGACAAATGAGAAGAGGATGCGTCAACATTAACATGCGCTGACATACACTTTCGTGAACAACATGGGGGAGGAAAAAAAAAACTGAATGAATTGTGACATGATCCAAATACAGTTCGAAGCAATCTCTCGATTTGAAGGCACATGCAAAAATTTTAACAAACAATTGACCTTTTTAAAATGAAGCGCATCACAAAGGCGTACGCAGGTATAAACGGGTGGGACAAGATGACAATCTGTGAATCGAACAGGTTGTTCTAAACCCGTTTCCTGACGGGTGTCATCTGCTGAGCATTTTGCATGACAAAGCACATTATGTTGTTTGCCATTTGAAAACTCTTGTGATATCTGATCAAACGTGTGTTCGTGCGCAGGTATGCGGCCTCGGTGCAAGACGGCTCCCAGTACTTTGTGCTGCTCATCATTACAGACGGAGTCATATCGGACATGGCTCAGACCAAAGAAGCCATTGTTAATGTAAGTGTGGGGGACGGCCAGGACTGACTTGTTTAAAGGGGAAGTCTACCCCAAAAATGTTCTTGACAAGAATATGTTCTATGCTGTCCCACTGGTCTAAACATGACATTCTGATTAATATTACATTTGTGGAATATGAGATAAACGGCAAAATCCACCCGTTTTTAGCTATCTCGCGGGGCGGCCATTTTGTTGCATCGGTCTACCGAATATGACATCACAGTTACTCAGGGCTCAGATAACGACCAATCATGGCTCAGCGTCAGAAAACAGAGCGTAGGTTGCTAGCTGAGCCCTGTGCAACTGTGATGTCATTTTCAGTTGACACAAGTGGCTGGATTTTGCTGCTTAACTCATATTCCACACACACAATATTCATCAGAATGACCTATTTAGACTATTGGGACAGCATAGAACATATTTTTGAAAATATTTTAGTGGGGTGACTTCCCCTTTAAGACAGTTGAGGGGGGTGGGTTTAATACATTGAGTTCAAATATGTGCATGAACCCATAATATAATAAATGTTCCACATATCAGATCATTTATTTAACAAGTTCCTTAAATACAAAACATGGTGGTTTCTCCCTCCCCAAATTCTTTTGTCTCTCTATCTGAATAGAACCCTTTCGCCGTTCTCTCCTTCTAAGCACCCCTCACCTCCTCCGCAGCCAGCCGCAGGCTCAGAACACCCAGCAGACTGGATTTAAAGGGAATTTGCGACTGTTAGTCAACACATTAGAACAGCCACACCTTCCTTTTAAGATCTTGCCTGCTGCTCTATCTCACAGTTTCTTCTATGACTGCTGACTGATGCTTGCCGCTTCCACTTCTTCCGCTTTCACCCTCTTTGGAAGTTTATGACTTGTTTTTCGACATGCTGGAAATGTGTCCCCCCCCCCAAACATATAATAAGGATGGCATGCGCAAAAAGTTGCACGACTTTGTTCGGATTTGTCACTAACCTCTGCGAATGAGCGTGAGAGTGTAGAAATGGTCGCAGTTTTTGCCAGTCTTCAAAAAAAAAAAAAAAAACAATGCGCGTCAAACACTCGTCACCTTCCCTCTGGCCCTTTTTCTGCCTCTCTCTGCAAAAGTGAGACTGTCTCGCCCACACATGCAAATACTTTTGCTGTCTTTTTCGTTCTCATCCCCTCTCGAGGATCAAATCCCCGCTCTCGCCAGACGTGTCACCCCTTTCCCTATAGAAGCGAATCCTGCACAGCCTTTGATTTCTTTCGTTCTTTAATCTTCTTATTAACTGTCTGTCTTTATCCTTCATCTCACCACATATGCCAAAAGCACTCGGCTGCACTTTAGATTGAAACCAGGATTCTCTTGAATGAAACTTAAAAGGGTGACTGAGGATGTGCAAGTGGTGCTGCTAAAAAAAAAAAATGTAAAAAAGGAAAGTAGTGGGGGGGAGGAATCAACAAAGGGAAATGCAAGTCCTATCAAGATGTTAGAATCCATCTATCCATTTTCTATATTGCTTATCGTGTTTGTGGTCATGAGCAGATAACTTCAGGGCAAAAGGTCCAATGTAAAAATACATCACATTAAAAAAAAAAATCTTTGCTGATGATAAGAGAATGGCAGGATCGCGTTTTTTTACGTTTTAAATCGAGGATGTCGGGTCATCTAGATGTACAATTTTCTAATGCTATTTTCTAATGTTTGCTTAAAAAGCACCCAATATGTGTGACATTTGCATTTAAGGAGCACATCCGCAGTGAGTTGCTGAGCAAATGAATGGCTTCTTTGTTGTTTTATTATACTAACGCCAGGCTGTCAGCGGCGTGGAAAAAAAATAGGGCATGGTATACTGCCAGGTTATTTTTGGTTTTAATGTCATGGGCTACACACACATTTGTCTCAGTGTGAGTGTGGGAGGACAGGCGCTGACAGACGTGTTGAATACTGATTATTACGTTGATGTGCGGTTGGGGAAGCAATGGTAAAAAGAGGAACATTAATTGTCCAGACAAATGTCATTAAAGTAAATAGCTGCAGTTGTTACACCAAAGAGTCAGGCTGCCCTGTCTTTGGATAAACGCGTTTATTCACTCATTTACTCTTCGCCCAGATTCAAAAATAGGTAAACTGATGCTTGTGAAATATGTTTGTAAAATACAGTCTGCGCACTGGTACCTGTTGGTTGGATATTTTGTGCAGGGCCTTGGAGAAAGACGGAGCTAAAAAGATTTTATTGATCATCTGTGCAAGTGGGCGAGAAAGCGAGCGAGAGAGAGAATTTGTATATTTAAATTTGAATAAAATCTTGACTAAAGCAAGTAACATATCGAAGCCTTTATATCAAGGGTGGGCAAACATTTTGATTGGCAGGTGACAATGGGTTCTAAAATTTAACGGGAGGGGCCGGAGCAGGAGCAGATGGATGGAGCGTTTTGGTAACCTCACCTCATCGGAGGAAAAAAAATAAAAATAATTTTAAATGAAAGTGAACAAAAGCATGACAACAATATATATGTCTTTGAAAACCCATAGTATTTAGAAAATAAAACTTTAACATTAAATTCAATTTATACATTTAATTTTTTTCAAGTTCGGCGGGCCGGATTAAAACGTTGAACGGGCCGCATGTGGCCCCCGGGCCGTAGTTTGCCCACGCCTGCTTTACATCCCTCCAAACAACTCATCTGCGATATCAATTTGGAACAGTCGATAACCGATATTCATCTAATCACATGATAAAAACATTAACGTTGAATAAAACACATCATACTCAGCAGAGAGGCTAATTATTTATAGACATCATCTCATTTGTAACTTGACTGTTTTTCTTTGATCTGTGACTGAGACAAGAGACGGGTTATTCGTGAAAAAGTACATAGCCTCAATGCAAAGATGATTTCTTGATTCTGTTTCTGGTACTTCTAAAAGAACTTTTAATATGCTCCAATTAAATGTCATATTTTATGCCGCATGATTTTGTGTGAGTGGACGCGTGACTCGGGAGTGGCTGGGCAAGCGACCGAGGATGGATGCTGTATTAACAAAACTTGGCATCTCCTCCCTTTCCCCTCCTCTCCCAGCTCACAACCGCTTCGCTCATTTCCAAACTTCACGCAACATGTTTTATCGCTCATCACATGGGGGGGGGCTTGCCAAAACGTTCCCCTTGTCGACAACTTGAACTTGCTGCGCCGCAGCAATCTGTAAGCAGCTGTTTATCAGCGTAGCCGTTAATATCGTCACTCGATTTCACCTCCTACTGCACGCTGACAAACATTTTGTGAGCAAAAGGAGATACCAAGGATCGCATTCAACAAAAAGAAATTCACAGCACTAAAACGAGCGGAATGGAAATTCCACTGCGTCCCTTACCTGATGTAATGTGCTCTTTTTGTCATTCTGTCCAAGCCTTGTGGGATTTAAAGGTCATTCAGCTTGTTAAAGAGCGTTACAGAACATTAGTGTGCATGCATAGCTGGGCATGTAACTGCTCTGATGTCACCATGTCGATAACAGTCTACAAGCTTCTTCCTCCCATTAAAAAAAAAATAATAATAATAAAATGTATATGTGCACATGTTTTTAATTGCTCTACTTTGATTATTCTGTAGGGTGCAAAGCTTCCAATGTCCATCATCATCGTCGGCGTGGGTCAGGCAGAATTTGACGGTATGGCGACTTTCATGCTTTAAGCCTGCCGCAATGATAACGATTAATCACCCCTTTAATTGTAGGCGGCAGAAAGCAAGCCACAGTAACGATGCAGATATTGAAGGGCTTATAGCGTTTTACTCGTTTGCCCAACAAACCCGTTAAAGGGATGTGAACACCTATTTAGTTGTAATTCGCAGTTCAAATTGCAGGGAAATTGCTGCACGGAATCAATCAGAGTGCTTAATTATGAAATATAATGGCCGCTGGTAATTACTGGCTTTGCGGTTGGTCGGAAGAAAAGATGATTGTGAATGTCAGAGGCCATAACACGGAATTTTTGCAGTTGATTGCATATATGCTGCGAGAGAGCACTTTCCCGCCTTTTGTGAGGTGCGGCATCAATAAGTTATTTCCTACGCTTTGCGCTCATGCCTTTATGTTCTTGCAGCTATGGTGGAGTTGGATGGTGATGACATTCGGGTCTCTTCCCGAGGGAAACTTGCAGAGAGAGACATTGTCCAGGTAACAGCTCTTATCGCAGCATAAAAGTTTTAGCACTGTCGTTTTAGAGACCGAATAGGGGAAAAGTTCCATGCCACACCGTTCATATTAATAAAAAATAGTGAGGCAATATGCTTCGTAGATGTTTTTTCTCTGGTTATTTGACAAAATGAATTTCTTTACCAGTCCCATATGGTTTGGTATTATATAATTTCCAGGACATTAATGTGCTTCTTGTCTTAACAGCGCCTGTTAAATATCTGATGCTTTTTTTTTTTTTTTTTTGGAATAAGTGCACAAAAGCCACATAAAGCCAAAAAAAAAAAAAAAACTCGTAATACTTGATAAATTGAACTCACATAATTGTCACAGTTGTTTTTCTATTGTCACAGCAATTTGATCTTTTTTTTCATTAACTCATTCGCTACCATTGACGGAAATAGACGTACTTTCATTTTCCCTGGGCTGGCAGTGAATGAGTTAAGTGTGCTACCTTGGGGGATTTAAAAATTAAATTAAAAATAATAATATTATAGGTGTGCTTCAGGAAGAAAGCTACATGTATGACAACTATTTCTTCAACCCGTACTGCGTTGACATGTAATCCACATGACAGTAGCGCTGCTTGTGTTCCGTTTCAGAACTTTTCATCGGGCTACAACGTTGCTATTAATAATAAAATTATGTCTAACGCAGGGGTCACCAACCTCTTTTTCCCAGAGAGCTACTTTTTGGTTATGTGAAGTGCTTCCAATATGTTTGAAATATCTTTTCCCACTAAAGTACAGGGCTGTCTGCTTTATATTATTACCAGTATTAATAAAAGGGTTGCAAAATTCCTGGAAAATGTTCCATTACTAGAGAGCTATTTTTAGAACAGGACCTCGGCCTACTCATTTGGTCCTCGGAGGCAACCTGGACACAATTTGGTGACACCAAACTACAATTATAATAATAATTAATAATTCATGAGCCCTACCGACATACACGTACTGTAAGCATCTTCAATCCTGTTCCTCAAGATCCGCTGTCCTGTTCTCCATCTCTCCCGGCTGGATCACACCTGATTCAAGTGATCATCGTTCTCCAGCTAATACAGACCTTGCTGGTTATCTGACCATTTGAATCAGATGTGTCGCAGCAGGGAGAGATGCAGAGCAGTCAGGAGAGCGGACCTCGAGGAACAGGATTGAAGAGACTTGGTGTACAGTATGACGCAAATGTGCAGTGTACAATTGATTGCTAAACTATAAAATTCTGCAATTTGTGTGTCATGTTATTGCTTTAGGTGCATGTATTATATGACATCTTGTGTTGTTCCTCCTCAGTTTGTTCCCTTCAGAGATTATATGGACCGGACAGGTAACCATGTGTTAAGCATGGCCCGGCTGGCTAAAGACGTGCTCGCAGAGATCCCCGACCAGTTCATTTCCTACATGAAGAGTCGAGGGATTAAACCTAACCCGGCCCCGCCACCGTACACGCCGCCCGGACTCACACACCACCACACACACATCTGACCGGATGGCATTTTATTGATGACTGACAGCGTGACGCAGCTTTTTCTCAAAGAGAAGATGCAAACTTTCCAAGACTCGATGGCAAAAAAAGCCTTTTTTTTAAATCAGAACTGCGGCGTAGACTGTTTGACGTCTAAATGGACAGCAGGTCGAGCGAAGAAAAAGATCATGTTGTGGTTAAAACTTGTGCCTGTCTGTGCTTGTTTCTGACGGTGTTTCAGGACATGTGAACTTTGACCTGAAGCACTACTTCTCAGTTTTTGGTGTGGCCTAATACGGTAATATTTTCAGGCACCTTTTCTTGTCTGGAATTAGTTTTTATATTTGGAGATGGTCTCCTTTACTTAATGATGCATCAGGAATGATTATGGCAAACATACTTGTGTGTGGTTTACAATTTGATTGAGTCAACTTCAACGGCAATCAGGTATTTCATACCCTCAACCCTTGCCCTTCGCTTATCGAGGAAAGGTTTTTAAGAGCATGTTGTACAAGAGTCCCTTTATTTACAATTTACTGTCAAGTAATAGTCAGCGTGGCATGGATAGTTGATAAGCAAAAGCTATTTTTATTTCATTTCCATGTCAACAGCAAATGGCCTCCATGAATGGTCGCTGATTCATCATTAACAAATATATTTAATTAAAAATAGCAGAATTTATTCAATGGAATATAAAGCACATTTATTGATAGATTATTTTTGCAAGCGTGGCCGACATTCCCTTTCCGCACCATTTTTGTCTTCTTTCATCCTTTTTGCTTGTTAACATTTATTAGCATGCCACAAACATTCAATGTAACGATTTATTTTTTTTTATTTGGTTTCAATCCTTTCTTTGGCAGATTCTCGTGTTCTTTTTTTATTATTATTATTATTTATGTCTTTATTGGATGAAGATTTGCAAGTTGTGGAAGTTTTCTGGCATACGTTGGAAATCTAAATTTAGCCTCTGTCCTTTCCACGAGAAGATCTCCGGTTTGTTTTTATCAAGTTCCGATGGAAATTTTTTAAAATCGAATGCAACGGTCACAGGGTCAAAATGACACCACTGGCTATTACACAGCTCGTCGTCTGTCGTAATTCTGTTTGTTGTTGTTTTTGTTTTGCTTTTCTCTTATTGTCGACCTTCAACTTTAGCCATATAGAAGTAAGAGACACAGACGTATGTAGCGCTCCTTGCCAGGCTACTTCTCTAGCACAATACGTTCCATTTCCAGTTCCTCTTTGACATCACTGGGACCAATCTCACTAAAAAAAAAAATTTTTTTAAAGCCAAAGAAAAATAACACATTTTTGTAAAACCTTAACATGCTAATCTAAAAATCCATGACCAAGTTGTATGAAATGTGCTGAAGTCCCGTGTTTAATTTCCCATATAAACTACCGCACATCCTGTTCGATAATCCCTAGAAATTCTCGTCCGGTCATATTCAGTCAAATATATATTTCGGTTTAATCAAACAGAAATGTTCCACCTTTTGCAACACTAATTGGATTATCTAAAGGCCGTAAAGGTGGGACAAACTGGCTTTGGGCTTGTTTCTATGCTTAAAATCTTGAACTAAAAATTGTGCCGACATACATCCAAGAATGCAACCTCGCTTGTCGTGCGTATTACCCACGCTAAAAATGTATTGATGGAGGATGGAGATTGGTGGGAAAACTCAACTTGTTTTTGCCGTCACGCTTGACGGTCAGTAGATCGGAACCTGTCACGGTTCTAAACTTAAAATGTCATCAGTGCAAATACGGACGTCAACTCATTATCATTATTACATTTTTATAACTCATTCCACATGGCCCGGGGAATCTATGTCACACGGGTTGGGGATAAATACATGAGGTTCACGGACATATTCAAGTCTGTTAACAAAAATCGAGCCCTTTGTGTTTTAAATGAATGGAACTCATTGAAAAAGTCGATAAAGAAAAAAGTAGCCCTTTATAAAAAAAAAAAAAAAAAAAGGAACCATTCTCATGCCACAAGCTTCACGATAAGGCATTATAACCACATGATCAGAATCGAAATGTGATAATTAAATGCAATGAAAGAATAATGTCCTGATATATCATTGTCATAAATATCAAACTTAATGCAACCTTTTTTTTTTCGAATTCTTTGCAGCCATAATCATCTTTTTTTTTTTTTTTTGTTTCCGCTCTAATATTCTGCAATGATTGCGATGAAGGCGTCCTTCCGTGTCATTCATTTAACTTCCCAATGTAGCATACAAAGAGACTTAATGTTTCAGTTCATTGTCGCTGTTTCACGACTGAACGCAACAGCTGGGGACAAAATGTCGAAGGAATCCATTTACTGAGAAAATGTAAATGGGTATCAATATGCATGAGAATGTAAAGCATACATAAATGCGGATTTGCATATTGATCCTAACAGCACTTTAATATTAAAGAGTGCTCATATAATATGTTTGATATTTTTGGAGGAATACTACTGTTTTTAATTATTATTATTATTATTTATTTTTTTTGTGTGTGTGTGTGTGTATTGTATGAAAGGTCATTGCTCCTGCCATTGGTTAACCATAATTTCCTTTTCGGATTGTAATTTTCAATATCCGTCGACTGCATGTGTCTTTTTTTTACGCAGTTGCTGCCATTTTATGAAATAGAAACCTGCCCAACAAGACAACGCGCTTGTCACTTTGCTGTTTCTCCTCCGTTGTATCTGCTTCTCCTCGCATTTCTTCTCTCACCAGTGGTCAAAAAAAAAATCTAAATTGTAGCATGTCATTAGCATGTTACAGTTTATTTATTTTATAATGCCACAATCTATCTTTGCTGTTTATACAGCATTTATTTCTCTGTTTTTTTGGGGTTTTTTTTGCATGACACTCTGCTTTCCTTTATTGTACATGATTATTGTCAAATGGTTGGTTGTGAAATGCTTTGTAATGGATTGCCTTAAATTAAAGTTCAATTTAAAGAAAAAAAAAAGAAGACTTGCAATGTCTTTTGTGATATTTGTGATTTCAGAGGGGGCCATGTTCTACAGTGATTAATTACATTTGTTGGTAATGTGTGCCTCACTGGCATCCCAGTCTTTCCAAAATGTTTTTTTTTTTTCCGATTACAGAGGATTCATTGATTGAAATCACATTTGTTGGTAATGTGTGCCTCACTGGCATCCCAGTCTTTCCAAAATGTTTTTTTTTTTTCCGATTACAGAGGATTCATTGATTGAAATCATATCAGCCATCGGCTCTCGTGTCATGACAAAACCAGTTCCCACTGCAACACCAGCTTCGCCATCTCCTACTTTTGTTAGCGGCCCTCAAGTCCCTCCTGCCCCTTTGCCATATGTTCTTGTTCATCCTCCATAAGTTCCCAGTGAGCGTTCATTTGCATTCAGAGCAACCCAAAATAGTTTTTCTTCATATCCTCCCCTGACTGCGAATGTGGCTCGGCCCTTATGCAGAGTTAATGACTTTAGGAAGTGTCTTTGTTCACGTTGCATTTTTTTTTTTTTAAGAACATAAATGAAGACAATGTTCATTTGTTTTAACTTTAACTTGAAGATCTTTCTCAGCGTGCTACTCGTCATTCCAATGTGCTTATTCTTCAATTGGTTACCAAGAGCTGTGATTTGCAGTGGCTTTCCCCTCGTAACTTTTTTTGTTTTTCTGCTTCTATCATTGCTGTGTTGTTGATAGTGGCTCTCACGTCTAATTCATGATGATCTGCGATACGAGGTTGATTTGAAATGTAGCCTTACCATGACTCGAAGGAGGAAAACTGCGATACAAGAGAGCCAGTTTTGCAATTTAGCTTTAAATTTTGCAGAAATGGAAGCCATCTACAGGTCCAATATCCTCAACACCCATTCACCCTGTAGAACCATAATACATTTTATTCATTAACCTTGAAAAAAAATGACGTGTTGCAGTTCCTCGGAGAATTCTTTATTTTGATCATCCGTATAATGTGTCACTCTGATGTTGAAGGGCAATGGACGCCGGGTGTTATTTGAGGACAGTGTTTGATGCCTCGCATTCCTACACCATTTGCATTTCCGCTGGCTTTCACCGACACAGTACAATAAAACCACGACCTTCATCGGTATGTCATTTAACACTATTCTCTACTCTCTTGCTTGTGGAATGAGAATCTCACGCATCATTTTCGATGAGGCCTTGCGAAAGGTTCAAGAGCATGGAAATAAGATGGTTGTTGATGAGGAAATCTGTTAGCGTCGTTAGCTTCGGCTATTCCCATCGCTACTAATCTTAAAATATTCATACCAGCAGGACCAGCGGACTGGCAGCAAGGAATGAGGGCAGCAGCGTCAAGTGAAGCGCCAACTTCGTTACCAAAATATGATTCTAATATCGTGCAAGCAACAGCTGTGTGATAATGAGAATTTGATTCAGATTACGATACATACCAACAAAAGCCAGTACCCCTGTGATTTGATTTTGCCCCCCCGCCCTCTGACTGTCCAATTATTATGAAGTCATTCGCTGCCATTGACGGATATATAAGTCAGAAAGTGCAATCTTTTCATCTGGGCTGTGAATGAGTTAAAAACCACAATTTCAATGATGTTGGGACGTTGCATAAAAGGTCAATCAAAACAGAATACAATGGGGGGAAAAATTCAGCCCATATTCAAATGAATGCACTACAAAGATAAATTATTTGATGCGTGCAACTCATTTTCAAAAACCTGGGGCAGGGGCAACAAAAGACGGCGAAAGTTGAGAAAAACACGTCAAGGCTGAAAAACAGCATTACATGGACGTGACCTTCAATCCCTCAGATGGCTCTTTAAAAAAAATCGTTACAATTTAGCCGAAGCTAGGGATCTCAAATGCACCATATTTTCTTGTTTCTAAGAAAATGTTGAATGTATCTTCCCGGTTCAATAAACATTAATTACATTTTGCTATCATCAAATTATAATGTAAAACACACACACACATACATTAAGCATTTTTTTTCCCCAGTGCTTGTGGATGCATGTACACGACCTGTACATTCTGTCTACGATCTGGATCTCATACTTTACTTGTCTCTCTCGTCTTGCTTTCCCGCTCTATATCCTGTCTCCGAAAACCAGTACCTCCCATCAGGCTCCCCCTCTGTGGCGCTCTTGATTCGCTTCTCGCCCGGCTCTCCCCTGCCTGCCTCGTTGCTATACGTCTGTTGTAGAAATTGGATGTAATCTCCTTCTTTTCCTCTTCTCCATGGACGGAAAGCTATTGAGAGGAATTCCGAACTTTTCTGCAACCCAGTCTGTAAATAACATTTATTATAATGCTCTATTGTTGCAGGCTTGCTCGGTTTGGTTGTTGTGGTAAGATCAACTAATGTTCGCTTGGTTGTGTTATGGTTATGTGTGCCTCTCTGACACAACCCTTGGCCCCAGCCAGCCGTCTGTCAAACTGATCTAGATGCGCCACTGGAAGCGAGAAGCAAAGGTCAAAAGAATTCCATCTGCGTGCTTTGCACCCAATTATCACTACATTGCGTGTTCACGCAGTAGAAAGATCAACAAGAAAGTTATGGCGGAAAAGTCGCATAGGCTACTTAATAACTCATGAACGGACTTGGAATTCCACATGTGTTTCTCCCAATGGATCACCGAAGTTCACGATAATATGAAGCACAAAGTTTGAAATCCAAAGTAGGTTGCTGAATGATGTAATCTGGCTGTCAATTAGTTGAGCTTTAATGATTTATGAACTGTATCATCGTCGGTGGATTTGCATCCAAATGAATAACTCAGATGTAATTATTGATGCGATGCCACCCATCTTAATCCAGGCAGAATTTATAAAGCATACGACAATCCATATATCAGATGCGGTGCCATGAATACAATCTAATGTCTTTAACGTCAGGGGGAAAAAAACAAAGCAAAACAAAAAAAAGGAATGCACTTAATCTAGCAGCATGGATGAAAAGAAATAGCCTGAAAATGTCTTGACTTTTCTGCTTCTATTTCATCGGGGGAGAGAATTAAACGCCGCTCTACCCTCTGCTTTCCTGTCAGTTTAATTAAACGTTAATTAATATTTTTGGTTAAAAAAAAATAAAATTATATCCCATCACAAGTTCTACCTTCTGTAGCCGTTTTATCACCACTGCAGGAATACTGCCAGCAGTTTTGTACTCTTGAAGGAAGGTTCTTGTGCTATTGTTATGTTAACATAACAGCTCTTTATACCACTAATTATAGGTGTAATTTCTGTGAACCGCTTTTTTTAAAAAAAAAAAAAATTATTCTCCATTGCAACTCGTGCAAAATAAAAATCACGATTTTGGGCTGACCTATTAGCCACCGATACCTTTTAAATGTGATGCGAGTGGACATCATTCTGCTGTGCACCATTAGCTTCCATGCATGCATGCATACATTCGCAGGGTGTGTTCACCAGATTCCAGAAGGTTCCCAAAACGTCATCATATCCAGGTGGATGGCCCCATCTTCTGGGGGAAAGAAATTCCGAATGTGGACTGTGCACAAATGTCGACTACTTGTAGATTTTATTGTGTATTCGTGTTAGCCACTAACGAGGTGATTCAAAATTTAAGGTTTTTAATTAGGTTTTTATTTAATTAATTCATTTATTAGTTCACGTGCAACCCTCTAAAGAGGCGTCACTGTCATATTTAAACGTAATCGCATACAGATATGGGGATTACCTCCATATATATATTTTTTTAGTTTTGATAGTTCAGATGAAATAAGTGCGCTACATTATTGCATGAATGCACTTAATGGATAAATGGAACTTTAAACAAGAAATGATCATTTCAGAGACAGGATTATTGTTTTGTATTCATTTGTATGTGATGTGTTTATTTGTATTTCCCTTAAAATAATATCAAATTTAAAGGGTTGATTCTGTATTTTACACATTTTATTTTGGTGTTGTCTAACTCTAAAGCCTTTGTGAGTTCGTTTTGTTAAATGCGCATGCGCTTGATGAGAAGACAAGAGGTACAGGAAACGAATTGCTGCAAGTACCGATGGCAATCGGTAGAGGTCAGTAGAACCCTGGTGTAAACATGCAACGAAGAAGAAGTTCTGCTCGAGTTCAGGGAGGTTGAGAGTGGCATGAAGAGCGACAATGGCTCGACCTGCACTATCGTTACAAATTGAACGACAAACCACTCAAATAATTGAGTGTCTGTTTGCGGACGATGAAGGCGACACAGTTGATTGCCGTCAGTTCGATGGAGAGCTGGAGGCTGACGGCCCAGTGGGCACAGGTAAGTTTCGCTTGAGGCGAATTAGGATGTTTGAAGTGGAAACGATTTGTCAAATATATATCGTTCATTTCAGCTAGTTTGTTTGTCTGTTTTATTTTTTCCGCGAGAGTTCGACATCCTTGATTTTCTACAGTCCACCTCCACTGCGCTCTGTGTCGAATGTTGATAAAGAGTTTTTTCGAATGAGAGTCACTTGACACTATGAACCGAAAGCGAAACTTCCGTCCCTTACCTTGTATTTGAATATTCTTCGCCGCAATCTAAATGAGAAAGAAAAGGCGAGCGACTGTAATAAAAAAAAGGGCGCGTCGTGTGTTCCTGGGACAAAGGACCGTGACGCCCAGAGAAAAAAAAACTCAACACAAACACGATAAAACACATTGAAACATTTACCTTTACACTGGTATAAAATAAGAGAATCGCATTTACACACGCCCCTCTCACAGTCAAATTGTTTATACATTCCACTGGCCACTTGATTAGGTACAGCTGCTCAACTGCAAAATGGTGGCTTGTCAATTTTTAATGTTACTCACGGATGGGCACTTTACCCTTTTTTGCCGGTCCGTCCCTGTGCACCTTTCCGTCATCCCACGCCCGCCCGGTTTCAAAAAAATAATCGTCCCGCGTCCATGTCTGTCTTGCTTTTAAAGCGCTTCGGGCGTCTGTCCGCCCCAGATTTAAAAAAAAAAAAAAAAAAGTGTCCGTGCATGTTGACCCCATGGGAGAGAAACTAACAGCATGGGTGTCACAATTCACTCATAACTTTATTCAAAGATCATTAGCAGGCTAATCTCCTATTCACATCCATTTACTGTAATTTCCAGACAACAAAACACCTGATTAAAAGCCACAATAGCTAAACCATTCCATTCTGTCCATGGGATGGAATGCCCATCTCATTTCATTTATGACATGTTGCTACACTAGAGGAGCAAGAAACTTCTACCCATTGTTGAATTAATACTTCTCTGACAGTGACACAAAAACTGAACATAAATATGGTGACAAAGAAAAAAAATGTGTAGCCTCAATGGGGTCTGCATTTTATGATGGCCGGACACAGGATGTTTCTAGGTTGCGAACAACGGTGTAAGAATATACTCCAATGTAATTTTTGTTGACGTTGCAGTCCTTATGTTACAATAAATACGACCAGATCAGTCAATAATGCATTCTCGGATAAGATGAGGTAAGATGAGATGAGATGCGATAGGTCTGATGTTGATCTAATGGCACAGTTGCTCATAAGAGACGATAGATTTCATTTTTTTCATTTGTCTCTTTGCTTGATGTTGCGTAATCTTTCTAATTAACACTGTTTTTGTTTTCCAAAAGAAGATTTTGACCCAGTTCCAATAGCCAATAAACTAAAAGAAGTGGCTGAGTCTCTGAATGCAGATGCCAAATTTAAGGCTGCTCTAGTCGACCTAAAGCTTGCATTAGGACGAGAGGTAAGACACACGCACACACACTTTACAGCACTTAACCTCATTTACTGCCATTGACGGCTAAAGACGTCAAAGATCCCCTTTTTTTTTTACTCGGCTGGTAATGAATGAGTTAACAAGGTTACTGTGTGCAGATGTTATGTCTTAAAGAAACTGACTTCCTGAGAAATACTTTGATTCTCTCCAGGCCATGGACGGGGCCTTTAGCCGTAGCGTGGACGCCTTGTTGCAGACTTGCATCTTTCCGCGGGCTGCTGATACGCCTCAAGAAATGCACCTCATCACAGTGTGTTTCGCCTTCGGGCTTTTTGTGAGGAAATCGTGCCCCGAGCTGAAAACCAAAGCCCAGAGTGCTGTGACGTCATTGCTCCAAAGCCGTGTTGCCACGTGGGTAATGCAGCAAGGTGGCTGGGTGAGTATTTTTATTTTTGGCTTTTCCATGCCGAGGAAAGGCAGTTGACTGCAAACTCCCCTCTTGGGGTTGTCACTTTGATTGGCAATTTATCAAGTTAACCATTAGCATAATATGACATGTTGTAAAAAAAAAAAAAAAAAAAACACATATTTTTTAACTTACTGCCTAAATATCAATGAATTTATTTTATTTTATTTGAATCCACCAGATGGCGCTAAAGAATTTTTTTAATCGCGTTGGCCTGAGCACAAAGTCAACGAATAGCAGAGATTTTGAGTCTTGCATGTTAAATATAGGCTTATGCACTTTGTGCCTAGGGGGGGATTACGTTTTGAGTGTTTCCTGCTTTAATTCTTGCAGGAAAAGGTGAGAGAGGATATAGGAGACATTTGAATCAGGTTTCATGGAGGAGGAAACCTACTTGAACAACAATGCTGCAGCAACAACACTTCTGGAGCCACATCATCAATACTAGGAATGATCTCAAATAGCTTTTATTAGATGATGACGATTAAGAAACCAAAGTGTTTGAGACAAAAGGTGTGAAATTTGACATCCTACCGCCTTACATACTTTCTGTTTACGGTTAAATCCGTTGTAATGGTTCTTTATAGATTTTGTGAATTCATAAAGCAGTGTGTTTGCTTTAATACTCCTCTAAAATTCGGTCCTTATTCAAATTTTGTGGAAACTGCACTTTGCTACAAAGCCTCGTACCCTCTTGCCAAATGTGTTAAATCAGGTTGTGTGACGAAGGTGAAATACACTTAAAGCTGTGAAATTTGTGTTTTGTAAAGCAAAAAGTGGCGTTTACATGATGCTATGTAATATGTGCGGCACATGAAATGAAATTAGGACCTATTATTCATAAAGTAGAAAAATAATCTTTTGCTGTCGTAAACAAAATACATTGTGGATGTGAGATTTGTGTTAATATTTGAAATCATTCATTAATTTGTGGTTCAAATAACGTGTATATAAATGTATCCATAAACTCGATTACACACAACATTCACTGTTAATTAAATAGTCCCAAAGTCAAAATTTTGTAATAAATAGCGATTGCAATGGTGGTGAAATTTCAAGTGAACATTTTTTGACTTGGGTGATTCATCACTGAGCACAAAGATCAGGAATTATGCAATGAACATTTGCCGCGGTTCGTGTTTAAACAGTTTTATCTTTTTTATTTTTCTCATAAAATGTTTTTTTTCTTTTTTAATGCTTGCATTTTGTTATACCCTGTATCATTTATTATTCTTGATCAATGCATTGTGCATTGACAGTCAAATAAATATACATCTATTGTTTATAGGAAGTTGCGTGCTGTATTATTACAAATAATATATTGTACTAAAGATGTTAATCTCGATAGCATGTTTTTTAAACAATGTGTGCCCACAAGGTAAGAATACATTTTTTCCTTTTTGAGTATTGAGGCAAGAATGCAGCTTGTTTTATGCCACAGTACCTTTTTAAGTACAGTTCAATTGTATTTAACTTTGAACCTACTTTAAGTGTGAGAACCACTTCTTTTGAATTAAATGACATACAGCCAGCAGAGGGCGCCAAAAGATAGTAGACGTGTGTCCTTTTCGCCACTCGACCACAATTTTATTTTGTCAAGATCGCATTATCAAAACGTTATCGTCAAAGCAGAAGTAAATGGTGGTGTCAACGGTAAAAAAAAAAAAATATGTGGCAACTTTGTCTTTCGTCATTCCATAGTGAATGACCCATTGATTTTTTTTTTTTTAATTCAATATTCTCCCGTACAGCCTCACACATATTAAGCATTTCTGCTCCGTGCGTAAAATCTCCTTTCCCACGTGAACGCTGAAATGTATTTGTTGGTAATGTACAATATTTCTTCTGGTGTTATGTAGTCACGCTGTTTGCACACTTAACTGATACTATCTGGCCATTTGCGCAAACAATTTGAAACATATAAGGGTGATCTGGCACATTAGGCAGGAAAGCACCTGGGTCGATTTAGAAAAAAAAAAAAAAAAAACTTTACAAGGTACATGGTTAAAAAATAGCTTTGTTACCTAGAAAGCACACATTCAATTTCACGTCCTCTGATCTGCAAAAGATCCCAAAGCCAGAAGATCGTAAATACTGTCAAGAAGGCATTCCACTTTTGAGACTCACTCGAAGGAGTTACAAAGGAAAGTCTTTAAAAAAAAATGCTCAAGTCCAATCCACTTTCCCTTTGCTGCATATTCAAATGTGCTCCAAATTTGTGTTCATAAATCTAACTTTCACATTTTTCACTCATGAAATAAACAGCAATCGTTAGTTAAAATGAGTCAAAGGCAACTATACTGTATTATATTATAAGGCTAAAATGTTACGGAGGGCCTTTGTACAAACGCACTATTATTAGTTGATATAGTGATTATAACTATGTTCCACAAATAAATAACATTCAAATACAACAATATACAGTTACACCAAAATTGATTCATACTTTGGCCAATATCGATTTAAACTAGTGAATTGACTGTGAATGGATATCTTTTGGCCACAAATCGATACAAGTAACACACAGTTGTAATTTTATTTTTGTATTCGCTCTCAAACAAGAAATCCAATCTTCATCTCGTGTCACTGTTTGCTGTCTTTTGTCAATTCCTCGTGTCATTTGCAGCCGGAAGATAACCATTAACAAAACACATGTTTATTTTACCTCAGCCAGGTTGTGAATCATTTTGACCTCAGCTGCGTCTACTTCCATTACACAGACTCTCACTTCATACTTGTTGGGACGAGTCCAATCTGCTCAATAACAAAAGATAAGTGCAGACTAAAAGCGCTCTCCTAACATCAAAGTTCTTCTCGGGGAGACAGTGACATGGTATTTCTCGCAGCAACAGATATACAATTGCGGTATACTTCAGAGATGAATTGAAGTTTTATGCTTGGACGTTTTAAGTCCCACATAAACAAATCACAATTTCCCGTGTTCATGCACAACCTTACCTGCCTGTAAAAGCAACGTGACGTACTTTATGTGACTGATGGGCGAGTGGGTCATTCCAACCTGAACACAGTTTGCCAAATTCAACGTGCATCCATCAGCACTCCTTTCCCCGCCTTACCTTCATCATTGTCCTTCTCAAAGCATCTGCTTGGCTGTCAGAATTGTACATTTCTAGGAAGTCCGCAACATCCCTGCTGTTCAAGCACTTAATTGTGGATCAACAGTTTAATCGTTAAAAAAAACATCTCATTAACTAAGAAGAGTGTAAAATACTGTCCTATCATATTTGTATAGTCATTCACATCGACGGTACGCCCCTTGTCCCGTATGACATCATCACCAAATTGTGGTGCTGGATGAGACATAAACAAAAACATTCCCAGTTGAGTCAGATTTGTCAGTTTATCCTCATATGGAGCGTTGTGGATCGAATAGACACCCACGAGTTTTCGTCCGTCAGACATCCGTTAAATAAAGTCTGAATTGTAATCCCTCGAGTTTAAAAAAAAAAAAGAATCCCAAATTTTACCAACGTTCACACATCGTCGTCGTCGTCGTCATCGTTGTGTCTCAGCCTCCTCGCAGTATTCTGGGTTCTCTGACTACCTTTTTGAGGGAGCGGACCAATGGGAGCTCCGCAAAGGACGTACTGATTCCAAATTTTCCAAAAGGCCGAGTGGAATTTCTTAATGCGGAAAGCGTACACGATGGGATTGACAGCGGAGTTGCCGTGGGTGAGGAGGATCGCGATTAAAATGAGACTCGGTGGTTTGTCACATTCGGGGCAAAAGAGTGTGATGCAGTTGTGGATGTGAAGGGGAAGCCAACTAACGGCGAAGAGTAAAAGAACGAGAGCCAACGACTTGGCAAGCTTGAGCTCCTTGCCAAAGTAGTGGCTGGGGTCTGCGTGGCTCACCGTGACCTGCACAGAGACAACGAACCAAAATGTCGTCATATACGGACTCTATATTCACTGGTTAACAAATTGTTGTCCAACCTACAGCCCGGGGGCTATTTGCGGGCCGCTATCCATTTTTCAACGGCCAGCGGTATTTACTAAAAATTTTATTTGACATAGCACGCAAGGGCTAGTTGACAAAAAAAATGCTTTGATGGGTTTTGAAGAGTCATTTTACACTAAAAAGACAACGACAAAGAGTCAAATTTGAGAGTCAAATATTGAGCGTAAAATTCTCAGAGTATTTTAAATTTATTGGGACCAAATGCACATGCAAAGATTCAAATATATTATTTGTACAATTATTTAGGAGTAAAAAATAATTTGTCACGGAAGGAAAAAATATTTTATTCCACTTTATGCTTCGTGTTGCGATCCGATTCATTATCATATCGCATTATTGATGCTCAAGTAACTTTTTTTTTTTTTTTTTAAATGGTCATCTTAACTAAAGCTTGCTTGTAGTTTGTTTCTAAATTTGGCAATGCGATTGGGCCACCGTTCAGTGCAGGAAGGCGGGGATCTAGTCGAGTGGGATGTAGTGCCGTTAACCACACTAAAATCTTGAGAAATCCTTAATTATTCCCCTCATAACTTTTAACTTGAACCTTTTTAGCTGTTATGTCGCGGTTTATCAAATTCACATGAAAATGAACAAATCAAATTTATTGCTTTTAGCTGAATAATTAAAATTTGGGGGGGGGGGTTGACTTCCCCTTTAAGTAGTCTCTGGACTAGAGTATATTCCGGCTTCAGCAACACGGAGAGGATGACCTCACCTTCTTATTGAGCTGTTTATGAATCATGTAGAAAATCTCCACATAGATGAAGAGCATGAGGAGGAGAGGCGGCAGCACCCAAGCGAAGAAGTTGAAGTAGACCATGTAATCCATGCTGATGACCGTCTCAAACTTGCACTTCACCACCAGGTCATCGCTGACAAGGGAGCCATTGTCACGGAGATGGTGTAAGTTATTCCATCCAAACATAGGTGTGAGGCCCACTAAGATGGACACCAGCCAACACAGCAACACGGCCATGCCGGCTCGCTGAGGGGTCACCACTCGTTTGTAGCTATGGTTACAAGAGAGCGGGACAAAATGTTTAGAACTGTTCGTGTTTGTAAGTTACGGTACGTATGTTAATTGTTGTCCTTGAAATTGGACACTGAGACAGTATCTATCACAATTTAGCAGAATTTCAGAAGAAACAGTATTGGGTTGTAAAGATTGTCATGTATTATACATTATATTGGCAGGGGCGGAGTTACAGGGTGGCCATGGATGGCGATGGCCACCCATTGTCATTATGTGGCAGTTATCATACCAAGGGGATTTTTTTCTGCCATTTTTCTGAATAAATCTACAATTGATCCGACCATAAGATCAAAAAGTAAAGAACATTCAGTTCTGACAGTCAATATTGATCAAATTCATTACATTCACACTATAGCAAGCAAACAACAAGGCCGAGAAGTAATAGTTTATCATAACGTCCACAGTCATTGTTTCGTGAAATAAAATGCGCACATAGTTTGAATGTGATTGATTAAATTTGAACACAGCCACAGGGCAGCGCACGCTTGTGCAACAATATTATCTCTCGTGGTTTGTTTATATTTGCCATTTCTAAAATACTTTTCGGTTGACTTATCAGGGTTATAGGTCACATTAATGGTCGAAAAAAATTGGAAATGGTTTATTTTTTTTATTGTAAGACGAAAACACGGCATATGAGCAGGGGTGTGTAGACTTTTTATTATCCACTGGAAATGCTGCGTGAAAAAGGCAAACAAACCATGCAGCAATAACCCTAACAATGAGAAATATTCAGATCAGTCTACATTTCAAATCCAGACGGCGTTGAAGTCATGAGAATGATATCCACTGGTCTTTTTGTGTTCCCCGGTTGCCATCTTATGAAATTATGCAAGCAGCCAGCATGAGCCGATTGACCAGTCATGCATCCTTTGTCACAATATCCCAGGCTTGAAGTGGATGTTTATTTAGTTTTTTTTGTTAATTTGCCTGGATGACATCATTTAACAAGAAAGCACCTTTGCAATGCAACGGTCGTTACAATTGTATCTGCTCACTAGAGTATTGATGTCAAATAATAATAATATAAATAATAAATAATAAATAATAAATAATAAATAATAAATAATAAATAATAAATAATAAATAATAAATAATAAATAATAAATAATAAATAATAATAATTGCCATAGGTCACCCACAAAGCTAATACAGTGAGGGACAGCGTTAATTTACTAAACTGGAAAGAGGACCAGGCACCTGTAGAGGTTTGTGAGGGAAACGAGGGTGATACCTAATTACACCACCTGCCCCATCATGCTGCCATAGTGCCGTGTAGATCATTATCTATTCGGGGATTGTATTTTGAATTGCATCATCGATCCACTTTCTACACTGCTCAGCTTCAGTGTTACGGGAACCAGTGAACTTAAAGCAGCTACACTGTGGATTAGTCGCCTGTCAATCACAGGGACACATGCTTTAAATGTATTTTGGGGAATAAATATGTTGCAGATTCAAGCAAACAGCAGCTGATCAGGATATGCATATTTCGAATATAAACAATATACAAATTCATTCCCCTTTGAGACATCTGTGGGGCAGTATTGAGGCAGCCTTTGTTTACTTGTAAAACGTCTTGACTTGTACTTGTTTTATTGGCAGATCATTTTGCATAAAATGATCTTTCCCCCTTGTTTTTAAGAGCAGCTTCGGCAGCGCCCAATTTCAGTGACATAAAAATATTTAATATTGAAGTGAAAATGTGTGTAGAAAAAAAAAGGCTCCACCCAAGAAAGCCATGTCCCGTAACAGATGCCTGATGCTTTGCTGTTGAAATACAACCACTTGGCTTTATATTCATCTTTATCTTTAATTTGCACTCCTCTTTTTTTTTTTTATTCACGTCGCGCCCCGCCCCCTACTTTCCATTTCTAAAAGTTGCTTGACGAGTTGTTGTATAATTTTGCACTCAGGTGTGTGACAGTGATGCTGAGATGCCAAACCCCATTCACCATGCCTTGGCAATTAATTGCAATTAACCATCCTTTTTCTTTCACTACACCATAAGATGGTCGCTTGCAGACACAAAGACGTCTGCCGCTCAAGATGTGCTCAAAAAGTGAAGTCAAAACCTACCTCATCGGTATTTTGACCCTCAGGTAACGATCAATGGCGATGGCCAAAAGGGCCAGGATGGAACTTTGCGTGAGGACGAGCACGGTGCAAGCGACCGCCAGGCAACTGTAGAAGTGAGTCTCGAGTCCGATGCTTATGGTGATGGCGAGGGGGATGACGAGAGCCCCGACCGCAATGTCAGCCAAGGCCAGCGAGACGATGAAACAAAACGTGGTGTCCCGTAGCGAGCGGTTGATGCGCACGGCCCACACCACCATCACGTTGCCGATGACCGACGAGACGGCGATCAGCACCTCCATGCCAGTGTAGACGATCCATGACCACGACATGTTCGGGGGGACGGGGGAGGGGGGACGGGGGACGAGGAGTGGAGCAGCTCCAACACTCCCGCGCTTGGAACACACCTCACAGTCGTCCCGCTCACTTAAGTAGAACCTCCAAATCCTTTGTCCCGCTGAGGTGTCCGCTCGATTTCATTCCGTGGCGCACCGAATGCCAAACTTGCTCCGCACATGCTGCGAGGAGGTTTTCGAGGAGAATGGGAGAGGACTTCCCGCAGATTCCGTTGAGATTGAATGAGTCACGGAAAGCTCCTTTCACAATAGAGGGGTTGGGATCGTGCACTTTGCGCTACCAAAAAAAATGTAAAAAAATAAAATAAAAACAGTGAAATCAAATGCACGCGTTTTTTATATTGCTCACGCGTATTCGGCGGTAAACGTGAGTCATTTTAATTGTTGCGCAATATCTAGCAGACGTTAGTGTAGGTTTGTTGTCATATGACATTTTTTGTAAATTTAAGAAACTGAGTTATTCTTTTCAGAAAGTCAAGTTGCATTGAGAAAGGCGTGGATTTTATGCTTTGATTATTTGTTCCTTTCCTTCAAGGTAGCTTTTTTTTTTTTTTTGGTAGCCCAGCGTGTGAGAGATTAGAATGTCTTCCTCATATTGTGAAGGTTCGGCGTCTGAGTCTGAGTCCTTTAGACAGTCTGTGGGCGTGGCAACTTTAGAGCGCCTCATCGTTGCAAGCGAGTGGGTGCTTGTCATGCGGTGAAAGATGCTAGGGCGAGATTTTTTTTTTCCGCACTAGCATTGTTGCTTTAAAGCACTTTGTGTTACGAAGTGAAAAAGCTTCGTGATGACTCCGTGGCATAGCTACCAGAAGCTTTAAGTGGATTTATTTTCATGGCTCAAGCATAATACGATATGTAGGCATAATAAAGATGCTTGAGCAAAGTAGGAAAAGCTTGATTTTTCAAAAGCCTCACATTATATACAAGATTATTTTTTTTTATTATTAAATTTTACCCTGGATGTTAACAACACTTTTCTCAATTTTGTGGCGTATTTATTAGACATAATTAAATTAATTAAAATAATCTTTGCAAACTCCATTCCCTCACCTTGACCGTCGTTGAGGTCCTTGTGCTGGTAATGATTCATTCGTGTCTACTTGCTCAATCATTTGTCAGGAAACTCGTCTCTTACTTTTTTTCATGCACACAAGATGACATCAACTTCCACCACATTCCTGGAATTAGACAGCGAAGAGCCAGCAGAAGACGAAGTTCCTCTTGTTTGCTACATCAGATTCAAATTGCACAATATGTGAACCTGAAATCACGATTTATTGAAGTTCTACCAATATTTTCATGATTTTTTTTTTTTAATTGAGTTGTCAACACTCACGCAACCCACTCACGTGAACAAAACAAACAAAGAATTAATGAAAAAAATCTTGCATTGCACAAATGGAAACAAAACGTCAGCAATGCAAGTGCATATCGTCTTATTAAATTAATTCAATTTGTGCAACTGAAATGCAAAATAAAGTCGCAGGTCAAATGGATGGAAATATTGTGACGTCAGGTTTTGAGCTCATTCAATTTTTTTTTTAGACACACCTGTCCGTCCGCATGCAACATTTTTTTTACTCTGAATTTGGCAGCTCATGGCCTTTCAAATTCTTCCCCTCTCAGCAAAGTTACGTCATAATTAATCCCCAAATGTTTCTGACCTCGGGCCATTCAAAGCAAATCTGTGGAGAGAAAAAGTCTTCACACCTCTAACAATCATCATGTGTTTGTGAAAATTATCCACAATTAAAGTTTTTGTGAGCAAGTAAGATTAAAATGCATTTTTTTGCCGTTGAATTTGTATATTAAATATTATGAAGTGTTTGGACGAGAAGTCATTATAATTTTGCAAGAACAAATTGAAGTAATTGGCAATACAATGCTCAACAGTATTTGTAAAGAGTCTTTTTATCAACTTTTTTAAATAAATTTGGTCCAATCCAAACACAGAAAACAGGAGAGCCGTGTAGCTCAAAATTCAAGCCCGTGGGCATTTTGACGTCAATTTCAGTCAACACCAGAGGGCAGTATAAGGGCTAAGTAGTAGCCAACTGAGATGGATGAAAACGGAAACCCCAGCGAGCTGCCATAATACACAGAAAATGAACATGTGCCACTTTTTACGCCAATTGCTTGAACAACTGTCTCCAAAAATAGCAAACTAAATGTCCATATATGGCCAATTTTGAAAATCATCGTTTGGGAATGTGGGAGAAAACACAGCAAACCATGCGAGAATATGCAAACTCCACACTGAAACGTGAATCACTCGTAAATTCCCTGAAAGTATTTTGACTTTAGTCCAGACCTCACCTTAGATGATAAATGAGCTGTCAAAATGGAAAGGCCATCTCCTATTCCTTCTTCGTAAGACAATATCGCAAACGACAGATCTATGCCTTTGCATGTTTGATATTTTTGTCAAATAAGCGCCAATGATCCCAGCGTCGTCTTTCCAAGAGTAAAATGAGTTTGTTTTATTGCATTTAGGCGTCGATAACGGTCATGTGTTTGATGAAATGAAACCCAAAACGTCCCCAGCTTGCGTCGGGTCCCATTGTGACTGTGTTGAAATTGTGTGGCGGCTGCTGAGGCGTGATAATTACGAGGGGAGCGAGAACGCGTGGGCTCCTCATCAACCCTGTGCGGCGCTGCGCAAATGAAGGCAACTGTTTTTTCCCTGCTGGGATGAGGCGAGCATCACGAGGACTTCATTTGCCGACCTTCGAAGATGAAATGTGCAATGTTCCTAGCGGATCTCCTCAGGGAAGAACGCAATAAACGACCTTGCGAGCTCAGCCAAATGTTTACTTTTAAAGCTCTGCAATCCCAAGCCGCAACGTGAAGGTGCACCCGCAGAACCTGAGTGTTTTTTTTTTTTTATGGTTGAACTGTTGGTTACCTTATTTAGAGGGAACTACACTGTAGACCAGGGGGTTCCCAACCATCGGTCTGCGGGCCACTTTGGAACGCGCCGCACAAATGAAAGAAAAAAAACTTGCACGTTCTCCCCGTGCCTTCGTGGGTTTTCTCCGGGTGCTCTGGTTTCCTCCCACATTCCAAAAACATGCACGGTAGGTTGATTGAACACTCTAAAATTTCCGTAGGTGTGAATGTGAGCACGGATTGTTGTTTGTCTGTGTGCCCTACGATTGGCTGGCAACCAGTTCAGGGTGTCCCCCGCCTACTGCCCGAAGAAAGCTGGGATAGGCTCTAGCATCCCCCGCGAGGAGAAGTGGCTTCGATAAAGGATGGATGCTGTAGACCACCACAGACGACAAATCTATTTATGAAAGTCAACCCCAAAATTTTCTTGATAAGAATATAATCAACTCAGGCCTACGAGTCGAAACATAACATTCTGATTCATTTTGCGTCAGTGGAATATGAGTTATGCATTAAAATCTACCTGTTTTTAGTTACGTCAGGTGGCGGCCATTTTGTCACTTTCTGTCGACTGAAAATGACATCACAGTGGCCCTCAGGCAACGACCAATCATGGCCCAGCTTCAGAAAACAAGCGAGCCGTGATTGGTCATTAATGGAGACACGGACAACTGTGATGTCATCTTCAGTCGACACAAGTGAGATGGCTCAAAACAGGTAGATTTTAATGCATAACTCATATTCCACTAACGCAAAATTAATTGTAATGCCATGTTTAGCCGAGTGAAGCCACATAGAACATTTTATTCCAAATAATTTTTCTGGGTTGACTTCCTTTTTAAAGCTTTTATCGGAACAACATACAAAATCTGAAAAAGCTTTTTATGTACTTCATTTCTTCCTGTTGAGTTGGTCATAATTGGTCATTCCAGGAGTTACCTGGAGCTGAGTGCTCATAAAAATCCCTTTTTTTTTTTTTTTGCAATTAATGTTGGCTGGCTAACAAGCTCATTTATTCATTATTCCCGACAACTAGGTTGATGTTACGATGCTCAGCTTTGATTGGCACTCCCAGACGGATTTTTCAACCATGTTTATTATAGTCGTTATATTTCGAATTAGCTACGAGTCCAAAAATATTCCGTCTCAGTATAATGCAGCACACCACTGATGGAGTTCTCTCATTCGATCCCAGTGTCTGTCTTTCTATTCCTTTCATTTCGACAAGCCACTTTGAGAAAATAGGCCAAACATTTAGCTCACTCCGTGCTTCAGATTGTATCAAGTGACAGCTCGACAATGGTGACTGATCATCCCGCGACTTCCTTTGGGAGTGAGCTCTTCTGGAGAAACGTGTTATTCATCCTCATGCAGCTGCTGTCAAACCTGTTGCCGAGGTCATTCCGGAAAAATAATGATTAAAAAAAAATGATCACCTGATTGTGATGATGATGCTGGAAAGGAATTCTGAGATTTTGATTCGTTGGGAAAAGATGTATTGGCGTATTCGAATTTAGTGCATCAAATTGTAATGTTAAGCGTTGTGCTTATTGTGTTTAAATCGATTTGAAGTGCCAAATTTTGATCGTTAGATAATAGATGGATGATTTTTTTTTTTTTTTCCACGTCGTATTTGTACTTAAATCCCTTGGCTATTTTTATTCTTCTGCTGATGGAGCAACACATTGATTGTGGAACGAAGCCTGTTTTGAGATTTGCTTTTTGCGAGATAGAAATGCTGCCTTATAGGTTGATGGGCTTGTTTTGTGTTTGGCATGGAAAGAAATGTAAACTTGGACTTGTTTTTAGGGTGTGGAATTCATTCCCACTAGACATCGCATCGGTCCAAGAAGCATAATCAAATGTGTTGCTCAACAGCTCAGAAAAGAAAATATCGTTCACAGGATCACGTCCAAAATATAGAAATGATCAAGCCAGTTTTGTACGAATGTTCTTAAATGTTATTAAAACAGATTGTTACTCTCATTTTAACTACATATATGGATTTGACATCAAGTAACTGAACAGATAGTACTTTTTCATGTCATTTAGGGGAGGAGCAACAAAAAGCTGATGCTTGCTTTCGATTCTGGGGTTAAAAAAAAAAATCACAAGTTATTAACGCTACTGCTGACATAATCAATGATCTCCATTTTAATCGATAAAAATGCAAAATGAAGCTGAATAGAAATTTCACAACGTGCGTTTTTAGAAAGCACCCCCCTCTTGTTCCGTCCGAGGTTCGTCTCCTCACGTTGGTTGTTGTGCTGTTTACTCGTGTCCGTCACACTGGAGACGGACTGACAGGTCACGGAGGTGTTTCGTGCTCGGCCATGAAAACAGAGGAGACACGCATCCTTGCTCTCACCCACACAGGAGGGAGCGGATTTCAAATTCTGGTGGTGAGACAAAGATTTCAATTTGTCTGTCTTGAAATGACAAAGCACATAGTGGTTTCTGTGAAGCCAAATATTGATGTTTTTTTTCTCGTTTTTTTTTACGGCTACAATACAATGAAAAGCATGTATTGGAACCCCTCCAATTTTTTTGTCCCATGTGTGTCGTTGTCTGATTGACGGAGCCGCTCTGTCGTAGCTGGACAGAGAGCGGGGTCTTAAAAGTCCTACAAGGAGCATTTCCTTTGGAGAAGAGACAATGAGGTGTCACGTGATGTCCTCCAGCAGTTAGAAATGTTACGGTTACGAGAGCTCTTTCCTTATTTTATTTATTTATTTTTTTAAAGAGGTTTGTTCACAGTAAATCGATTTTAATGACCCCTCCCTCCGTGTTTGTACATTATTTTTACTTGGACTGGCAGTGAATGGGTTATGTGTGACATTTGTTTGAAATGTGGTGTGCCTGGTGATGCAGAGAAACTCTCAATTCTGGGGAAGCAGCCCAAGATGGCCTCTGCCTCGATGTGACGGTTTCAGTCGATTTCATTGCCTCAACTGTGACAAATTGAATTGACGCATCTCAGCGACAGACTGGGCTCACGTTTAATTGACACTTGGGATAGGCTGCAGGATGATGTAACTGAATTTTATCATGTAGCAGAAGATCAGTCAATAGCAGAAAGCGGCGCACCATTTTCAAAGTAGTTAGGATTTCAAAGTCGGGTTTTAAACTAGGATTTGGCTCGTATACAAGGGTTAGGGTTTCAAAGGACGGTTTCTCTTTCCAAGAAGGGTAACCATTTTTAATGGTGGTTACAAACTGACATTAAAAAAAAAAAATCAGGAGACTGATTGTGTGACTCCTGGTTTTACAGTCGTGAGGGTTTTAACTCGGGTTAGGGTTTCAAAAGTAGGGTTTCAATTTAGGGCTAAGGTTATGATGTAGGATTTCAATCTAGGGGTAGGGTTTCACAGTAGGGTTTCGACCAGGGTTAGGTTCAAGAAGTAGGGCAAACTTTTGGATTGGTGGGCCACAATGGATTCTAAAATTTTGACAAAGGGGCCGGACCAGGAGCAGATGGATGGAGTGTTTTGGTCACCTCACCTCTTTGGAGAAAAAAAATACATTTCATTTGAAATGAAAATGAACAAAAGCATTACAACAAAATATCTGTGTTTGACACACTAGAGTATTTAGAAAATAAAACATTAACAAGGTTCTTTCAATTAATTTTTTACAAGTTTGGTGGGCCGGATTAAAACGTTAAATGGGCCGCATGTGGCCCCCGGGCCGTAGTTTGCCCACGCCTTGCGAAGCACAGTGCCGTCTGCCAAAATGCCGAACATGGTAAACAAAACTTTCCCTGGCACGAAAAAATGGAAGCTGCGCCAATTTTGACGTGTGTGCACCTGTCTCCAAAAATTGGGCCCAGACCGTCAGGTAAATGTCATTGATATTCGCTCTCATCTCTGATGATTACTAGGACGGAAACAAAAGAGGAGGCCCAGTGACCACAACATCCAAACTATCGGAGATTCATCCAAGCGCTTAAGCTGCAGTGAACCTTGTCGCCCCGTTTGGGTCAAAGCTGCAAGCTTGTTAGAGAGCATGCGCTTTTCCAAAACTTCAGCCCTAATGAGGTCCACAAAATTGTGCCCAGTGAACCAAGACTCCAACTGAGACTTCTGATTTGCCTTCCATTTTTTTTATCCTCATTCTCCTGCCCGATTTTTTTTTCTTTTAATCACGTCACATTAAAGTATTGTCCAAAGTATAAGTTTATGTTTGTTTAAACAACTTAAATTGGTGTATTATAGCGAGCATAAAAGTGCACCATGTTTGCGGTGTAAGTTTTTCCATTCCTATGTCAAGTAAAAAAAAGGCATTTATTTTATATCTTATTGTGTGAAGGCGGAGGCCTTCACACATATGTTATTCTACACCTTTAACTTCTTCCTCGCCTTTTTTCGGCGCTTAACTACTTCCACAGTTTTCATCCGATTTTCACCGTTCCAACTTTGTTCTATTCCAAAAATTCACGCCATGACTACTTCCATTTTTCATAACTTCACCTATTACTCATAATTCACCATTTCACTTTATTCACCCCCAAAAAAAACATTCATTTCCAATGGGAGATTCAACAATTCACTATTAAATGCTTCCAAATTCAAATTTAACACATTCAGGTCATTCATTTCACATTTCTATAACTCCTTTCACATATTCCTGTCATTCACTCTATCCATACATTCCCATGTTTAACCCCCAATTTTGACCGGAAGTGACGTCACGAAAGAGGAAGCGACGTCACAAAACCGGAAGTGGTGTATTGTGACAGGAAGTGACGTCGCGGAACCGGAAGTGACGTCACGAAACCGGAAGTGACGTCACGAAACCGGAAGCAACGTATTCTGACCGGAAGTGACGTCACGAACCCGGAAGTTGTTCAATGTTATTTACTTCCATTTAAAATGATTTAAAGTCATTCAGTTTTCATATTAGCTTTGATTTAATATCATTCAACTTTATTCACGTTGATTTAATATCATTCAATTCCATTAATCACTGCCTTTCCCCATTTTCATTCGATGTCATTCACTATAATTCAACATTATTCAATATTTTTCAACATTATTCAATATTTTTTTCTATTTCATTCATGATGATTCAATATAATTCACTATTATTCACTGTCATTCAAATCATTCAATTTCATTCAATATTTCAGAGTCATTCAATATCATTCAAAAACATTCAGTGTCATTCAAAATCATTCAATGTCATTCAAAATCATTCCACAAAAAAGATTCCAGCCTTTCCGCCTTCACACGCAATCTCTCCAGGAATTGCATTTTCTAGTTGTGTGAAGGCGGAGGCCTTCACACATATGTTATTTCGATTCTTTATTATTATTTATCTTATTCCTCGCGTTTTTTTTACGCTTAACTACTTCCACATAATTCAACCGATTCACTTCATTCCACTTTTAACGTATTCCAATTATTCATGTGATGGGGGCTTCCATTTTTAAAAACAACAGATTTCCAAGTCATTACAAAGGTTTTACGAAATGGCAGCAATTGTTTTAGGAAAAAAAGAAATAAAAATAAAAAAAATCCAATGAATGTGATTCCCAAACAGGGCTGTTGAGCAGCACCAGTACATCATGACCCTGAAAAATAGGTCCCCTCACGGGTATGTGTCTGGAGATGTCGTTTGATTTTGTCTGAGCGGCTAAAGCACTTGCCACACACGGGGCAGCTGTACGGCTTCTCTCCCGTGTGGATCCTCATGTGCACTTTGAGGTGAGCCATCTGGGTGAAGCCCTTGCCACAGATCTGGCAGCGGAAGGGTTTTTCCCCAGTGTGGCTCCGCTGGTGCTCCTGTAGTCGGCCCGAGGAGCTGCAGCATTTCCCGCAAACGCCGCAACGGTAAGGTTTCTCCCGCGTGTGCACCTGCACATGCACGTGCAAGTGGCCGACGTGGCTGAACGCCTCGCCGCAAACCTTGCAGCAGAAGGATGACATGTGACCTTGTAGTGGGGATTTCTGATGGGGGCACTCCACAGCGTTGGCTCCCTGGTTGCGCATATGAGAGGCCGGCCCCCTGTTTGCCACAGGTCCGTTTCCCTTAGCGCCAACCAGTTGTCCTCCATTCTCCACCGCAATGATGTCAATGTTGTTCTCATTTGCGCAGTTTGGGTTGACCGGCGCTAGAGGCTGCCCGACGTTATTTGAAGAAACGGGACCCCTGTGGCCGCCTCCACTCTCCGCCTTTACGTGCCTGGAGGAGCCCCCAGAGCCAGGATCCCGCTCCCTGTTCTCCACGCCTTGACTCTGGGGCAGGGCGGACGTGTGAGGGCCATCCTGCACATATTCGTTTGTGACATGCGCGGGGGAGAACATGTTTTCTGAAGTGCTGCAAGAGCCGTGGCCATGAAGCTCCCCTTGGTTGTCCGGGAGATCTCGCTTCTCCTTGAGTTGGATTGGAATGCGCTCTTCATGTCCCATGCTGGGGCTCCATTCCCGTCGTGGATGCTCGCCATCCTCCTCTTCGAGCAATGCCAATGATGGACGATCTGTGAACAAAATCAGCCAAATTATAATAAACTGATCCAATAATACCAGTGATGCCACAACAAATGGATAAAATTCATCATTAAAGATAGAGGCTGATTTCAGTGGTCAACAGCAAATATTAATGTTTATGTCTTTATGTGCCTAAGCATATTTTTCATGATTATTTTAAAGCGCAACATGGATTTTACCACGCATTTATGGTTTCATTAATAAAAAAAAAAACACCTTTTGCTGACCCATTACTCCTATTATTATTATTATTCTTATTTAAGAAAACCTGATGCACTGCAGAAAAAATTAGGGCAGAATGGGAATCAGCAAAAATAAAAATTCACCCAGCAAAGTATAGTCACTGTGAATCGTCTTCAAATTAGCTGACTGGAACACGAGATGAAAAAAATTATTTGCATATTTAGTCAAATTTTAACTATAAACATTGATGCTGAGGAGTAAAATCGAGCCATCAACTAATTAGTTCAACTTTACCATCTTATTGTAGATTTTTTAACCACAAACAACGTGGTTTGCTTGTCAAAAAAAAAATTGTGGATTGTCACGTTCCATGACCACATGAACAAAAACTTGAATGGTTTCAAACAGAACATATTTTATTCGTTTGTTTTGTACATCAGCTCAAGAATAGGTTCCACTCTGCTTTACAAAGGTCCGCACAAAAAAAAATCGAGGTTAGAATGGACTGTTGCAGTTGTCTTAGTTAGGCTGCACGACAAACACAAACTTGGCCCATCTCCTTCTGAAAATAAATGGGTTTGAGATAATTACATGACGTGGAAGTCACTTTGAATATTGTTTTACAATCATATACTTTTACATGATATGTAAATCACTATTGTTGTGGTAAACAAAGAAAAAAGATTGTTGGCACTTGCGGTGCACAGTTATGTGAGATGCGTTTGTGTATCTAAAGTTAAGTAGCTGTTCCACAAAAAAAAAAAAAAGCATTAGTACGATGCCAAAGTTAAGAAAGAAGTGTTAAAAATCGAAGTAGGTTTGGTTTGGCTCGCAAGTTCGCTAACGAACAAAGGTAGCTAAAGTGCTAGCAGGTTCACAACGGCTAACTAGCAGCTAATATTGACTTAGTGAGGAGTGGTTGTGTTTATTTTGCGGGGGCTATTTTTTTCTTTCGGTGTTTTGACACGTAACGCTCAACGTTAAACCCCTCGAGTATTTGGATAAAGAAATGAAGCGTGCAAATGTTAGCTCTGAGTGGCGCTAACCTGGCCATATTTCAATCCCAGCATCTCGCAGCCTGCGTCTCAGATGGTCGTTCTCTCGCTCGCGGATGGCGATTTCCTCCTGGTACTCCAAAATTGTGTCCTCCACAGACTTGTAGATCTCCTGCGCGGCAAGCATGAGCCGCTCGGTCAAGAAGACGTTCAAAAACTGCAGTTTGGTCATCGTCCTGGGCTACGCGGAGGATCGCTCGCTCTCCACCATCCGAAAGGAACCAAAATGATGAGACGCTCAGTCACGTGACAATCGCCAATTGTTTCTTCTTCTAGTTTACTTTTGACCAAAGTAACGTTAAACTATTTTATTTCTTCTGAAAAAAAATGAAAATTTAAGAATTAAAAATTAAATATAATAGACTGTTTTTTAACCCCTCCTTTCGTTTTGTCTTGTTTTCTAAACTAAATAAAATTGATGAAATTATTTCAGTTGGGTTGAGATGCAAAACCAGTGAATGTTGAAAAATGCAACAACTGTGAATAGAAATGACCTATTTCCTAAATTTAATCTCAGTGGTTTGATTTGCGCTGGGTAAATAGAATATCTAATTATAATTGTATGTTACAGTATCATACAATTGAAACAAAAATGTATTTTGCCACTTTGACTTGTTTTTTTTTCTTGTCTACTTTTGATCTTCCTCCCTCCAAAACATGCGTGAATGGGTTCATTGAAGATTAATTGTGCATTTTAAACTCATTTGAAGACACATTTTTATTCTTTGGCTTTTGGCTCAACATGAGACTTTCGCTGTTCTTCTGGTATCTACGGTAAATGTGTGTGTTACGGGTCGGGTCGGCAATTTTTGTGAATAAGGCCGGAGGGTCGAGGCCGGAAGGCTACCCAGATCGTGGCCGGAGGGCAGGAAACTGACTGGTAAAAAAAAGTGCCCAGCTCTGTATTACACCATATGTAAAATGCTTTGTTACAGCTCCAGCTGTTGTGAAATGTATAATATAAAAATGTTTAAATAAATAAAGTTGCATTGTATACGTGTAAAAGTGACTATATCTGTATCTGCACTGAAAAGTGGAGGGACTGTAGGCCTCATTTTTTCTATCTAGTTTAGAGAGTTTAGTAATAGTGATGAACCTCCTGACCGACAGGAGGCGGTATAGAATTAAATTAAACGGAAATGACGGTTTGTGACTGTCGTTCCACGTGCGATTGCATTTGGTGCGAGTGTAGCTCTTTACGTTGGAACATTCGATAGTAGTCCAAGATGAAACGTCCAAGTAAGTCTACACTTTTTGGCATGCTAAATAAATAAACATACTCTACCTTTGCCGGCTGCTTTAAGTCTTTTTCTCGTTTTCTCAGAGCTAAGGAAAGCGAGTAAGCGAGTGTCATGTGCTAAACGGTATAAAATCCAAAAGAAGGTAATTGCGCTTTTCTGCATTGTTTGAGAGATCTGCACGATTTGCGTGGTTTTATACACGCATTTGTCTTCAATTGTGTTCGTCTTTGTAGGTTCGAGAGCACAACAGAAAATTAAGAAAAGAGGCCAAGAAGAAAGGATTGAACAAACGACCCAAGAAAGATCCAGGAGTGCCAAGTAGTGCTCCATTTAAAGAGGAAGTCTTGCGGGAGGCCGAACAGAGGAGACTGCAGGTTTGTAAGGAAACGAAAGGCGTCTGATCAACCATTCTTTAGCTTACCACAACTACAACATTTCAACACACCAGAATAACGATTGTTTCAGTTATGACTCACTAATAACAATTTTATAACTAATTGTTTTTGCACTCGGGGCATAGAAGGATGCCTATGAAATGCTGAAATGGCTTGTCATAGGTTAGCTTTTCTCCACAGCTCTACTCTGGTATGGGGATGATGATGATCAAAAAGAGGAGGTGAGAGAGTCTTGAACAATGTCTTTAATTCTGCCACACACTGTCTTCTCAGATTGAAGAGGAAAAAGAGAAACAAAAACAAGCCGCGAAAGAAGAGCGTGCTAAGAAACGGAAACAGGAAAAGGAGTCTGGAAGTAAAGAAAAAGAACCCAAAGCCAAAAAAGCTCGTGAGGTAACAATACAAAGCCATAACATTTGGATTCCGATCAAATACATGTTTTAATTAATTCAAAGAGTGTTTGCCACTATTTGCAGGATAAGACTGTGACTCGCCCAGAAAAAAAGAATGCAGAACTTAGGAAGTCTAAAAAGTTTCAGTGTGCAGAACTAAACAAGGTAACAGCACAACCCTGGTTAGTGTTTTCTCGTGGTTTTCATTGAACTCTACAAATAATTTTCCACTCTTCAGGTCATTGATGCATCTGATGTTGTAATAGAAGTGCTCGATGCTCGTGATCCACTTGGCTGTAGATGTCCACAGCTGGAGGAGATGGTGCTCCAGAAGGGGGGCAAGAAATTCCTTTTTGTTTTAAACAAAATAGGTACATAACACACTTCAACGTGTTGCTTTGTTTGTGCTTGCATTGTTTGAGTGATTTGTTTTATATTTTTGTTGTAGATTTGGTACCAAGAGCAAATGTGGAACAGTGGATGCAGAGATTACAGCAGGAGTTTCCAGTTGTGGCCTTCAAAGCGTCAACACAAATTCGACAAGAAAAAATGGTAGGGGCGTGATTCTTTAACTGAGACGATGCAAACATGGAATTCCCTCAACCAATGTGACATGACTAGTGTATTTAAATAGGATATTTCCGTATCACAGATATTCACTTGCATGCCATTGAGTGGGGGTTACTGTGAATATTTTCAGCTTTTAATTTTACTTCTCAAATAACACTTAACCTTAAATTGTGGTAGAATCATTTGCATTGAAGTTCCACGGAGATCTGAGAAGGTTGAGCAGCTTGTGTGGTGCTGTTCCTAACCGGTTACAACCTCCGATATAAAACAATCAAACCACTCAATGAAGTCGCTCCGCAGTGTGCTGATCTTAATTTGAGTGTTTGTTAACAAGTATTTCAAGTTAAATGTATTCATTGTGGTAATGCGATCCACTCTCCCCCTTGTGGATGTATCTTATTCAGCTCGGGAAGAGGAGAAGAAAGATCAAGCCTTCCAATGAAATCGTTGACAGATCCAGAGGAGCCACCTGCTTTGGAAGCACTCTTCTCACTGAGCTGCTCACACATTACTCCGCCAGCAAGGAGGGCAAATCTCGTCTGCGTGTGGGCATTGTTGGTAAGGCGTGTGTGCTAGTCCTTAAGTCTAATTCTTGTGAAACACGGTATTTTAATCTCCGTGCTTCCTATTTTCACTTTATCACAAAACGGCACCTCATAAGACATGTGGTTGGTCATATTTTTTTTTTCCATTGATTTAAAAGGAATTGTGGTTAAGACCAGCGATAAACGATAAAATCCCAGATATTGTGAAATAACATTTCTGTTAATTTAACACAGTTAACCACTTTATAATAAACGACTAGTAATTTGACAGATGCGTATGGCATAAATGCGGTAATGCTAAACGTGATCACACGCATTTGCTCTCATTTCCATCCAGGCTTTCCCAATGTGGGCAAGAGCAGCCTGATAAATAATTTGAAAGGAAGTCCTGTATGCTTGGCTGGTACGAAGAGAGGCATCACAAAGTGAGTTATTGGCACAACTGATTGAGCACTGTTGACCAAATATTGCGAGTTAACAGATTTCTAATTCACATTGGGAACCTTCGTCCTAACCCTATCGTTGTTCTCCTTCAGAAACATGCAGGAGGTGCAAATTTCATTCACCGTCAATCTGCTAGATAGTCCGGGAATCCTGGCCTGTCTGTCCAACCCGGCAGCCACCATGGCTTTGCGGAGCCTGCAAGTGGAGGGCGGTCAGGAGAGCATGTATGAGGCGGTCCGAACTCTGCTGAAACAGTGCAACAAAACTCATGTAATATCCAGTTGCAGTAAGATGGGTGCGATCCTGCCATTGTGAAGTCATCTCTGATCATTTGTTGTTGTCGTTTCAGATCCTACTCCAGTACACTATCAGCAACTACAGAAACTCTGTGGAGTTTCTAACCTTGCTGGCCAAAAAGCGTGGGTTATTGCAAAAGGGTGGCGCCCTGAATACGGCGCAGGCTGCTTCATTGTTTCTGGATGATTGGACTGGGTGAGCCTTTTAACCTTTTTCATCCTGGTCACCATGGTAACATACAGACCAATGGTGTGGAAATGAGGACAAAAATATATTTCCGATTTCACAGTGAAGACTGTTAATCCAACTCTGATCCAAACACCCGGTTGACAAATGAGGTCATGTGAGCATATTAGTGCACTCTCAGGTTCATCCATGTTTTGATTTCTCTCCCCCCCCAGAGCCAAGCTGAGCTACCACTGCAAGGCCACAGATAAACACAGCCTCCCTGCGTACGTGACAGACAGCGTCATCTCGGAAATGTGGAGCAGCTTGGATCGCGAGCAACTGCGAATTGGCAACGAGAGCACTCTGAACAGTGCGTGCGTTAGCTTCCGTACATGTTCGAGTTACGGGTTTGCGTAATGTTGGTTGACTTTAACACGGTTTTCTTTTTTCTTCTCTGAAGGTATAAGATTCCCAACCCCGGCCAGCAGTATCATCTTCACGTCGAACGGTCCCACGAAAGGTCTGCTGTTGGTCAGTGACATACCTGAAGAGAAAAAAGTTGTTGCGCCCATAGTGGAGGAGGACGCAGAGGAGGACGAGGAAGAAGAAGAAGAGGAGGAGGAGGAGGTAGAGAACAAAGAGGTACTGTACATTGTTGATGGTGCCACTTGACTTTTATCAGTCTGAGGTCTCACCTTAGCACGGAAATGAGGACAAAAATGTACGTCTGGATGCACTCTTGAAGACTTCTAATCCAACTCTGATCCTGCTGGTGACCAAAACCTCTGGAACAACTGCGCTCGTCTTTCTATCTCAACCTTTTTGTTTTTCCCCTCACAGTCTGAACAAATGGCTGACAAGACAACTGCAGATGAACCGGAGAACGTTTCACCCCAAGGTACATTGGGTTTCAATTTTTTGTCGGTAATGTGACCAAATACTCACTGAAGACCTTATGAATTGTCTTTGCAGAAAAAACGAATAAAGTACAGTTCGAGTCAGCGCCCGTGGAAATCAGCCCCCCCGCAGTGGAAACAGATGATGCCTATGACTTCAACGCTTATTTTAAATGAACTTGTGCCTGAATCCACAAGATGAGATGGATTTAATTTACAAACCTTCAGAACAGCCACCCGCTATAAATCTGAAAGCGCTAATCGCCGGTTTTCAAATGTTTCATGGATAAAATAAATATTTATAGATGTGGACTGTTTATTGACATTTTGAAGAAAACAAGTCACAATTCAATGTGAACAAATTTTAATAAGTTGAACTCAAAATTATCACGCAAGGTAACCAAACGATATTCAAAATAATGGTTAAGTAAGCTCCTGCAAGCCCAAAGTCGCTGCTGCGTTGTCATTAATACTGAAAATAAAACTGAAATATTCATCAATAAATTAGAATCAACTGAAACTCTACATATACCATGCAACCATATTGACTTTCAAAAAGTGGAAAATGCCTGAACTGGTGTCGATCTCAAATATTTCTGTACTGCCTGCCTGACACTTTTTTTTTTTACTCTTAATTATCTAACGGCACATTTTAAAATAACACTTGAGTTTGAGTATCTGCCCCCCAAAAAGTGTGACTCATACTCCAGATTATTATTTTTTTCATGATACAATTTGTGACCGGTATGACTTACAGTCTGAAAACTTTTGTCAACTTTTCAGATTTGATAATCATGTCTTGTATGATCCAATTTAAGTTGTCTGTGCATGAACATTTTGTATATAGATGGAATAAACCAGTTCCTTCCTATCTGCTGGCCAATTAATTTAATGAGGCTTTTTAGTTTGACGCGTGACTGTAGAGACCTTTCACGACACAAACATGAAATCAGTCTTTGTCGCCAAAGTTTCAAAATAGATAATTCTACAAAATGCATTTAATGGACAATGTAAAAGATATTTACACCAGCCTGAAATGGAATATTGTGGAAGTGGTTTGCATATTGCATCCTTGTAAAAAACAACAGCTGACCATGAGGAATTGCTATTTAAGTACAATTAGTGTTGGAATCATGTGGCAAGAAAAATTAGCACAACATGAGAAGATTCTGAAGGTCACTGATGTCAATTGACATTGCAAATGGAGCGACACTGCGTACTGGTAACATCAAATGACTTTTCCACAGGAAGTCTTAAACTCACGTAAGTGAACAGTTGTGACTTACTGGGCAAGTTCATATTTATGACATTTGGCAAAATGAAGCATTCATTTCCCATTGTAACAATGAAACCCAAAACCATTTCAAATAGAGTAGTTAGACGTGTGAGAGTTCCGCAGAAACATTCTGAGAACAGTCCGTTATGGCACTAATTTATCAGCCAATTATGCATTGGCTTTGTTTTTATGGGACTTTCAATACAATAAGTATGCAACAGCTATCTGAATGTCAGACAATTTGAGTATGTTTTGGAATATGTTCATCTCAATGCAAGCAGCATTTCAAAAGGATTTTCAAAAATCTGTACTGTATAAGTAATAGAATTGGTGAATGGAAAGCTTTCCCACGGGAATATCGTGGTCCTGAGAGGTGTGTTCCTGTCGGCTTACTTGCTCGGATAGCCACATTTCACGTTTTCAGTTTTATTTGTCCGCCGCGTGTCTTCGCACAGGATGAAACTTGTCCATCGGATCCGGAATGAACCACCTGTCCCACACATCGGTGAAGGCGGACGTCCTCCCCCAGGGCTTATAGTGCCCGTTCCAGTGAAGGAGTTTAGCTGCTTTGACAAACTGTGGCGAGTAGCGGTTTCCAGCACCTGTCATGCCTTAAAAAAAAAAAACAGATATTTTTACTTTTTTTTTTGCCAGAATAAAATTCCAATAACTGTTTAATTGGCCAATTTAATGAATGTAAAATGAATAAAAAAATTATTTTGTTCCCTTAATGCTTGCAACAAGAAATTCGCATTACACGCAGAACATTTGACTGTTTTAAAATATTTTGTTCTTTTCACTTTACAACCGATGGAAAACTCGAACACCCCCCCCCCGCTTTATTTTGTAACACGTTTAATCGGTTGGGCTCTAATTTACAGTATATTAGTCCTACTGTAAATAGTTTGAATTTCAATTTGCTGCCTTCAAGCTCTTCTCTTTTTTTATCTTGTGTCATTTCCAGGTAAGACCACTCAAAATGTCCCAGGTATGAATAATTATGGGCCGTCCTGTACTTACCAAGGTGCCTAACGTGCCACATGGGGTCAAGCGCAGAGTGACGCTTGTAAAAAACGATGAGAAGTGGAGGGGTGGTGACACTCTCAGCTAATGTCTTGCTGTACAGATCGTCCCTGAGGAAAGAAGAGCCATGCATACACGTTCAGTGGAAGGAAAGCTAAAAAGATGGTCACATTTGCACAGTGTGAACGACTAACTGCGTGTTGAGCTCCATCCAGTGCTCCAGCTGACCAGTGATGTTCAAGTTCTTCCACTCAGTCAGGTTAGCAACGATGACTCCCGGGTTGAATGAGCAGGTGTTAGCCCTCATGCCCAGTTGTTTAATAGCCTCCTTTTTAAAGTCCAGGAAACCTATGTAGTTATTCTATGAAGAAAAACAAAAGTACTTTATGAATCATGAGCTTATTGCTCTTAACCGTCATGTACAGTGTTGAGGTAAAGGGCTGAGTCCACTACTTCTGTCAAAATGAAACTCCTCACATCAGCACAGTTTAGTTTGTGAATGAAGCTTCTCAATGAAGATTCCAAAAGATAGCACCAAAGTTCTTGTTAAATAACTGAATGGAACAGTATCTGTAGTTCGGGGGCATTTTACCAATAAAAAGACTAAAAATATGTCAATGTACTACACTGAACCAAACTGGTAGAAAAGAAGAGCACATTCTGATATTGGCCTGCAGTTAATAAAATAAAATAAAATAAAATAAAATAAAATAAAATAAAATAAAATAAAATAAAATAAAATAAAATAAAATAAAATAAAATAAAATAAAATAAAATAAAATAAAATAAAATAAAATAAAATAAAATAAAATAAAATAAAATAAAATAAAATAAAATAAAATAAAATAAAATAAAATAAAATAAAATAAAATAAAATAAAATAAAATAAAATAAAATAAAATAAAATAAAATAAAATAAAATAAAATAAAATAAAAAAAAAAATTAAATGGAAGATATTCCCACCTGAGCCCCGGCCCCTCGCACTATGCCCTTAGCAGATGCTGAATCACAGTCATCGGAGAAGGCCGCTGCATGTCCTGGTTTTAGACTTGTTTGATAAAGCTCTTTAATATCTCCTGAGACAAAAAAGATTTTTTTTTCAGTAAAGAAAATCAGCCCATGATATGGATTAAGTTGAAAGTGTTTTTACCTTGCACAATAATGTCATCATCCAAATAAATAGCTTTCTCCACTTCGGGCAGGTATAAAGGCAGATAGTATCTGGCAAAAGTCAACTGAAAAATCGAATAGAATTTGCATGAAATACACTTAAGGTCAATTTGCTAAGTATTCTAAGAGTACAAAAAGTTGCCTTACCGGTTTTGCAGCATCCATCGTCAGAGTATTTTTTGCTATCTTGCCAACCAGCAGCTCGGGCTTGAAAAGAACCATTTTATATTTGATGCTTTTTAGCTGTGGCGCACTCAACCATGTCCTGTTGATCAAAAAAGTTTAACAATGACAATTCAAACCTAAGAGTGCACTTTCCTGCCTGTGTTGGTTTAATTCCTCTAGACAAGATAATATCGGGCTCTCCTAGCCACTGGATTTTTAAACTAACAGAGTGCTTCACGGTCTTACTTTAGGTGATCGGCTGTGTCGTTCATGGTGACGATTGTGAAGACAACATTGGCTTTAGTGTTTTGGTAGATGCTGTGCATGGCGGCCACGGCAGCACCGAGCCTCTCCTCAGCAGCAGTCATGACCACAGCAATCTCGTCCCCTTGCCTCTCCAAATCCACCCGAAGGTCCGGAGACAATTCTGCCTCAAAGGGAAGAATGGCCCTAGTATCTGAGGAGAACACATCAGGGGGGTTCACTTCATGTTTGTGTGGAGTATGGAAAGGCATTAGAGCATTTATTTGTTTTTCTTGCTATGCACTTTAAGGTCGATCTACTAGTATGTGCGCACTTTGTTCTCACTAGTAAGGCAACTAACAGTTTTTCCACTGCTAAATGACATTTCTGCACAGTAGTAAGACAACTATATATCTCTCTGCTCATATGACTGTCCAAATGGTTGCACAGCTGTCATGGGTGGTATTACTGCACAATGGAACATCGACATTACAGATAGATTTTCTATACTTGTATGTCATGTCTTTGTTGATCGTAGTTGCCCGTTACTGTGATACTAGTGTACCTCATCCTGCTGGAGTGTGTGTTTTACATATTTGACCAATAAAGATGATTCTGATTCGGAAGCCAACTAGTAGAATTTTACGTCATTGACGATACGCGAAACACGCAGTTGTCAACTAGAGCACAATTTTAGCTCATCTGTAACATGCAGTTGACCATTTTGGCATTATGTGCGATCGTATGGCATTTAGGCACACTGGGAGGAAATTTCAATACTGCCGCGAACTACCAATGGGCTTTTAGTTTTAACTAGTGTGGTAGTAGGACATTGGCGTCAAGATGAACACCGAGGGAATGGAATAAATGCTAGTAGAGGAAAACACTTACTTGCTATTTCTGTGTGTAAAAAGTCACTGAGGGTAAGGAGATTCCGCTGAATTATGATCAGGAACGCCACAGCGAGTAGCACAAGGATGACCACGTTTACTGGAAGAAAGAATCAAGAGCACACATTCAAGTTGGGAGGAAAAATGCACGATTGCCAAAAACAAATGTTTTATACGACGGTACAAACCTTTCCTCATCGTCTTTTCCGTTACTCCGTCGAATTACCAACAATGTTGTTGTGCACACAGAGGCGCCACGTTATACTTGTTCACTTAGTGGTGTAGGCTAATGCACTTCTACGACGCCGCAAAATAAAACCATTCTCAAATTTGATCACATTTATGCATCCGAGTCCATCCCAAAACATTTATGTTCAAGTTAAAAAGATTTGCATGGGGACCAAACTGCCAACGCAACACCAACATCTGCAATCGCCCAAACATAGTCGCCCGCCGCGTGCCTGATTATAAATGAAAACTAACTCGATCGTTACACTACATACATTTAAATGAAAGATAAAATATATAATCCCCAATTTATCGTAATTAATAATTGTATATATCTATTTTATGTCAATTAGTTTTAATAAGGTAAAGATCGACTGGCAATTATTTCGCGAGCCTATGTGCGTTCGCCTTATTGCCTCATTGATTGTTTTTTCCTTCATGACTTTTTAAAACTAGTATGTTTTCATGTAAATGTTATTAACACAAAACAGAGTTTCTGCAGACCCATTGATCGCAACTATTGCCACTCGCAGTAAAATAAACGTGTACCCAAAGTGTTTGAAACCCTGTACACAGTGTGCTGTGGAGTACTTTGACTTTGTAATCGAGTGACGTTGTGATGTGAAACACATATTTATCATTTAACATTCTAGAGCTGGTACGTTTTTGTAAGTGTCTGGTATGTATTGTAATATAGCTAGTGTTGCATGCGTTGGTGGTATAGTGGTGAGCATAGCTGCCTTCCAAGCAGTTGACCCGGGTTCGATTCCCGGCCAACGCAGTAGCATTTTCAAAAAAATCCACAGTACGTATCTCATTTCACGTTTTTTAATTACCTGCTTACACGTTCACGATTATAGTACATTTCAAATTTTATTTCCGTTTTCTAATACCCAAGTTATAATTGAGTTCATATATTGCACATAAAATACGCAAAGTGTACAGTGATTTAGTTACTGTGTAATATTTACACGGTTGTAAAAGTCTAAAATAAATGTAATCTAACCTGAAATGCGTCCTTCTTAGACTAGAAAATTGAGATCAGTTATATGCTCAGATTCCACTTCATCACTAATCACTTCAAACAGTTATATCGATCGTACGGTTCGGTCATTGGAGGTTAAATAAAACAACTAGTAGATGTGATAGATAACCGTGAACAAAAAGAAAGTTTATTAATTCATTTAATATTAGTGTTGTTTCATACTCCTAACCAGTAAGCGGCGTAAATGCACCATTACGTTGGTTGCCAACCACAAAAAAAACACGAAGAAGAAATTGGTCTTTCTTAATGTGACGTACCATTTCTTGCCGGAAATTATTTTTTGTCCAGACTGTTAGGATCCTAGAAGAAATATGCTGTCAATATTTAACTCAATCCCCACGCACATGGTAAATTTTATCGAGTTTATGCTATTGTGTCACGTTAAGATACAGTCTGAGCTAGCTAGCCCGGTTGCGTTGACGAAACCTGTGATGCTACTTGTTTTGTTGCTTGCCAACGTTATGATTGTCTTCAAAACTGCGACCCTTTATCAATAATATCTACGTGTCGTTAGCCGATCAGAATCCCGGTTGTTAAATAGTTAAATTACAGTGATGTTTAAAAGCGATCGTGATATTGCTTGAGTGGTTATACTTGGGATTCATCACCTGCTTTAATGTTGTGGGTTGTGAACAAGCATTGGTGTTGATTCCTTATGTTCTTTGTAGGATTATAAAGGCCAGAAACTGGCTGAACAGATTTTCCAAGGGATAACCATCTTCTGTGCGGTAAGTATGCAACTAAATGAACATAACTGGATCAACTCTGCATTCTAGTTCTCTCCTTAATTCGCCCTAGGTGGTTGGATTTGCGTATGGTCTGATCGTTCAACAATTTGGATGGACTGTATACATATTCCTGGCTGGATTTTTTTTCTCATGCATTGTGAGTTTTTTTTTTAGGCTACTTCCCATTTTGCCCTGGTGATTTTTAAAATGTGTTTACGCTAATATCTGGTTTCTTCTTTTAAGTTGATCCTGCCCCCGTGGCCAATGTACAGAAGGAATCCTCTGCCTTGGCAGCCTGTTATACCAGAGAACAGCGCCGAGTCCAATCAAAAGCCTCAGGAGAGTCAAAAGAAAAAGAAGCATAAATAACTCAACATCATCTGGTTATTATTGACACGTCCTTTTACATCGGAAATGTTCTTTGATATTTTTTTTTCTCAGCCCACATGTTACAGTCTGAAATGTGTTCAATAAAATGTGTGTGTGGTTGATACGTTGTCACTATTGAAGAGAAAACGTAATAAATCCTTCTGCATCATGTGTTGAATGTGTTGTAGGCAGTATGGGGATGACTGCATGCGAATGGAGCAAGTTCACTCGAGTTGACTGATGCTGTCGCTACAACAGCAATAACGCACTGTTTTCTAGTGCAGATGGATAACAACCCTATATTATGAGATAATGTGGTACAGGTGAATCAAATATTTTTAAATAGCCATTTCAGTGGCCTTACTGAAATTTGACCAGTAGAGTATGCCATCACTTACTGAAACAATACAACAAATAAGACCCACAAATAATATTTTTGGGGGATGCAAAAGTGCACTTTGGGGCATCAAGGGAAGCGCCTCCCCTGCTTGAATGGATTACAAAGCTAGAAGAATCACAAAGGAAAAGGTCAGTATCGGGAAGGATTTATCAGAAATATATTCATTGTTAATCTCTATGATACGTGTCTACATCGTGTATAAGACAAATTAAAATAAAATATTTATTCTACTCTGCGTCACATAATAAATTAACAAACTAAGTACTCCTTACAGCAAGTTACATGAAATTTCAACGTAATTGAAGATGTTTGCATAGACATTGTGGAAAAAATACTAAACTATGACAAGGATATAAAAATTATACAGTTATTTACACATTTTGCATGGTGTCAATGCAAAAATAGCCGCAAACCAGCACAAATGAAAGTCTTTATGTAGACACAAAGTGGCACTTGCCTCATTGGCTAAAATCTTTAAGGTCAGTTTTTTTTTTTTTTTACTATTTTCCTAAACCTCAAAGGCGACGTCCTCAAAGAATTTCAGTTGTCTCACCATCACAGCATAAGCGTGATACTTGTCATCGCCCATCTGCTGACGAAGGCACAGCTGCAGTGAGAGACAAAGGAATGAGTAAAATTCATGTTCTTGAACCCGTGACACTTTTCATCATAATCATTTAGATTTGTTTTCAACCATACTGGCCCAAAGTGCGACTGATGGACATTTTTTGGAGCGCGTTTAAAAACATACTTCTCGTTTGCCATCATCCTCCTCCTCTTCCATGATTTCCAGAACTTTGTCCAAGAGCTTGACCCCCAAACCCTTCACTACATCAGTTCTCAGGAGCTCGATGGCCCTCCTGATCTTGGCTGGACCTGACTTGGAGCCTTTATGAATGGGAAATATTGTCAAGCACTTCACAACGGTGACAAAGGCATAATAATAATATTAATAAGAACCGACCGATTGGGATTTCACCCAGCGACAAGTTCTCCGCTTCCTGCCGAGCCTTGCCGTGGAGCACCAGGGTGTCCCTGTACTTTCGGTGAAGTTTGAATTCTGGCAACAACGTTGAGCCAAATCCGTGTTGATCCACCTCATTCACGTCGTTTCCACCAACCATCCTCAAGGTTTGGGTCATCATGAGGACTAAATCGTGCATGTCGTTGGATTCCGCTCTCCTGCAAAGAACACACACAGCGGCGATCTTAAAATGTGAACATTGCGGTTTATTTTTGAAGTCTCACCTTTCCCTGCCGTCTCCCTCTGCATGCTCCGTGGAGCTTGTGGAAGAGCTGCATTCGTCCTCGTCCTTTTCACGCTTCAATGAATCACACCAAGGTTTTGACACCTGTCATTTCTGATTTTATAAATGATCCTCAAAGTAACAAGGAAACTTAAAGTGTGTGTCATACCTTATTCGTCTGAGTGATGAATTCTGAAACTGAGTTGGAAACAGGAGCGTTATAGTGTTGTGCCATGGAAGCGGGGACGTCATGAGATGCTCTTACGGCACCTGGAGGGGGAATTATCACAATGATTAGTCCAGCGTATCCCCGAATGAGAATGCCCCAAAATGTAAATGTACTGATTCTCATTTTTTTGTTCTTTCAAAGAAGGACTAAAAAAATATTCGTACTATAACCTGATTGACAGACAGTGTCTTGCGAATGCCTCAGTCGTCTTCTCTCTCTGGCAGATAGAGGACGCGCCTGAAAGTTAATATTCAACTTTATTATCTGTCTCGATCTGCATAATTACTCATCCATCCATGTTCTTTTCAGTGAACCTACGTTTTTTGGAATGTGGCAGTAGAGCATTATGGAAAGAATAAAAAAAAAAATTAAGACAAAAATAAAAATGCAGATTTAACGTGTAAAAATGAGCATTCAGAGGCCCAATGAGTTGTAGTTCAAAGTTTTTGTGGTGGTGAACGTGCCATCTTCTGGTCAACCGCCAAGAAACCGTTTATCGTCAGCGTCAGGACTGGGCAAACCAATAAATTAAGCATCGTACCTTTGGTAGATTAAATAATCCATCCCCACAAGATTTTGAGGCTTCATTCTCATTTGATTTCTTGGTCTCATTGCTTCTCTTTCTGGGTTCTAACGATGGTTCGACAGGACGTGGAGGCAGAGGCCTGCGAGCTTTCGTCTAAATGATAAAAGACGCATCTCATTTTCAAAGTGTTTTTCATCTGACTTCCTAGAGAGGAATTTATTTGATTGAATTTACCTTGCAGTGATTCCCATCTGTCTGTCTTGTGTCCTTCCCACAGAACTCAAGTGAGACAGCAGGTTCTTGGGCTTTGAGAACCGGAGCACTGATTACATTCTGTGCGTCGTTTTGGAAGGGAAACTCTTCTTCAGGAGGTTCCTTAACAGAGACAATTGGTTCAAGCTTTTCAGCATGAACATCTTTTAATTCAATGTTTTATGTCCTTTTATGGGATAATGCCAGATCATTTAGGTGGGAAATGTCCAGGGAGCCCTTTTTCAAACAATTTTAGTTGCTCAAAAAGAAAATACCTTGCATCTTGATTGGTTGGATTTGTAACTAATTTTCAACAATTAATCGATCGATAGCACTTGTGAATCCATTTTTGTTGTGTTAGGTCTCTCAGCTGTTTTCAATTAATTTTTGGGTGCTGAATCCAAAACTGATCTCAGTTTTTCTCCCATCACGTCAAGCTTTTGAGCTAAACATATTGATAGTACGGACCTACTGGGAGCAGCACACACCTCTCACTGCACAGTCTCAATTGTGACTGCATGAAGAAATGTGCTTTTCTGGAGGTGGTAAACTGTGGAGAAAAAAAAACTTGACGTGCTAGAAAAAAAACTGACTGCAGTTTTTGAATCAGCATACCATCCATTATGTCAGCAGCTTATACTCACGAGTAGCAATTTATCATTAGTTATCAGCCACAATCAACGACTATTACGCACATGCACTTTTACACACACCAAGCCTGCGAGTGTATTTTTATCCTGTGTGAGAGCTTACATTTATGAAGTCATTCTCCGAAGAAACATGCCCAAACAATTCTGGTTCGAACGTGTTTAACGTCACAAAAATTCAATTTGGAAGTCTTTTGCATTTTATCCCTAAAATCACTTATCACAGACTCATTTTAACCAATATCGAGCGTAAAACTGTTAAAAAAAAAGCCAATTTTGACGGCATGGGACCTTTAACATTTATCAGAGCTTAACGAATGAGGACAATTTACTTACAACTGTTGGAGGGAAAGCTTCAAGCAGCTTTTCCGTCGATTCCAAACTATCCTAAAAAGGAAACAAAACACATGAGGTTTCTCCTACATATATTTGTATTGATACTTGAACTTACTTTTATGTCCGGAAGTTGTTTTAGAGCTCCATTGGCAGGTTTCACCGATTCATTTCTATACTCCAGATACATGTCCGCTTTTTCCAAGGTCATTCTGTGTGCAGATCTCATCTCAAAATCTGTCCCTTGCTCCACTTCCAGTTTTGCTTGTGGCATGTTAGCTTCTTTAAGGAGCTCCATTGTGTCATCCTTTTCATCGTTAGCTGCCACCTTTTTCTCAAAGACAGAAAAGGTGTCGCAAAATGGACGAAACCCGTTGGATACTTGTCTCTCATCTACTCTCCTTTTGCCAGCTGCCGATACAGGCTTCAGTGGGGGCTTAGCATGCGTAGGAGGGGGAGACGGCTCCTTTTTCTCACCCTGGTGGCATGCCACAGCTAATTGAGGTGTCTCTAATGGCCGCTTCATCGCATCTGCAGCCTCCTGCGGATACATGTCAACTTGGATTTTGCTGATGGTTGCCATGGATGTGATGCTGCTTTCGAGCGCATCAGGTGAGGATGGAGTTATCTGAACTGGGTTGCAGTTTGTGGGACCGTTGTGATTTGGGGGGAGTTTTGATTTCTCATTCTGTAGAAGGAATATACATAAAAAAATAATTATCCCCCCCAAATATCTACAAAAAGATTTGTCGATGGGTTGTAAAATAGCAATGTTGCAATTGCAAAGTGTCTTTTGTGTCCTCATCTGAATCATGAAAATGTTGCAATGAGTAAACACACATTTGCACACATAATTAGTCTCTGAAAATAATTCATTTTGATGATGTATATTCATTTTTTTTTACTGAAGCAGTGTATAGTTGTAGAATAAATATTTACACTTAAAGTTTGGTATGCAGTTGGATGATGTTGAGCTTGACAAGAAACTCTGTCATAGAGAGGTCAAGAAATCGTAAGAACCTTTCATGAATTCAAAATGTATTTGGTAAATACTACAGCACTTGCTAACTGAATCATGTTGCTAAATAAAAATCCATGATGTGCTCATTAAATGCTAACTTTAGCCAACATTGTCCACCCTGTCAAAAAGCTTGCATGTTTTGCTTTTTTTGCATGTACAATGTCCGTTTGCTGCTCCTTTATTTAAAAAAAAAAAGGAAGAAAAGGGGAATGTGCTTGACCCATATGCATTTCAAACTGCAATCTACTTAAGTGGTTGCGCTCAATTAAAATCTCAACAATTACGGTTGAAGTGCGGAAGTCTTCAAGGCACCTTATGATGATTATTGATTCATTTGTTCTAGATCAAAGCTGTTTGAAGTCATGGCACACACCCAACTCACACCCTTTATAACCTCATGCTGGAAGAGAAAATGATGTTCTTCTCCAAACTGTTCCAGCAAATGACGTATTGGTGTGATGAAAGATAAACTACAATTACACCCTCACTGACCTGTTTCAACCTGGGAATTGGTTCCGGCTGAGGACTTGGAGGTAGTCGCTCCGGTTTTGGATGAGGCTGTGCCACATTGGCTGCATCGTTGCTTCTGATGTCACTGCTGCCACCGGCAACTTTTTTTCTTGACTTAGCAGTTTTTCTGCGCAACAAAAACACACAAATGGATGAAGAGGCAACACAACAAGAGGAGGTTATTAGCAACTTTTCTTAATAAAAAAAAAAAATACAAGAATGTTTGAGTAGTGACAAAACAAAACTATGAATGAACAAATTAACAGCAACCCAGTTTGTCTTTCTAACTTACTCCTTGGTAGCTTCCAGGAACATGGCAATTTGTCGCTTGATGTAGGGTTGCCGTAGGATAAGTTTGACATCTGGCCTGTCGTCTGGCCTTTTACACAACATGCTCTTGATCAGCTCTCCTAGTTGGGGGTCATACTTACTTGGCATCTGTGGTAGCTGGGAGGCGAAAACAGTAATTAAAATGTTATACATTTCTACTGGTTTATAGGTAATAATGCTCATGCAACAAATTGTCAGAGCCTCACATCTCCTTATCCACACAAGACCTAAAAATAGAACCTACCCTTCCTTCCACAATGCGATAGACCAGTGAGTTCATATCCTTGGCATTGAAGGCGTGTTTTAGTGTAGACATTTCATACACACAGCAACCCAGGGCCCACACATCTGACTGGAAAAAGTAAATATTGCCGTCAAGGCTTCCAGTAGAAAACCGTAAGATGAGATAAAGGTGATACCTTGTGGTTGTAGGGTTTATTAGAGAAGAGCTCGGGGCTCATGTAGTAAGGGGTCCCGATAAGTGTGCTGGCCATATCATTCTGGTTCTCCAGTACTCGGGCGATGCCAAGGTCCCCAACTTTGATTATGTTGGTCTTTGTCAAAAAGATATTCTGTGTTTTAAGATCCCGATGAAGAATGTTCCTTTCGTGAAGGTACTGAAAGTGAATGCAAAAAAAAAAAAAAAAAGTGACTTCAGGCTTGTGTTCATGATTTGGCTTCACGTGTACATGCAACATACCTGGAGTGCCATGGCAATCTGGACAAACCACTCCACTACCTGCCTCTCTGGTAGCAGCTCTCCCTTTTGCTGTTTGAGTCTGTGGTAGAGGTCACCGCCTTCACAGAAGCCCATCACAATGTAAAGTTGGAGGTCCGTTCCTTCCCAGGATTCCCTGTATGTTACGATGTTGGGATGTCGCAGCTGGGACAGAAGCTGCGCCTCCTGCTCTGCAGCCCGGCGTTCCCGTTTTGAGGAGGTGGTTAAATTGAGTTTCTTTATGACATACTGCAGGGTAGGAAATGAGGAAAAAGTACAATATTTAATCTTGTTGAAAGTAGTATCCACCCCGCTGGTGTGGACTGTTTGCCACCCTACTGCAGAACACACATAGAATAGACAAACATTCACCCTCCTTTTTACAATTATGAAAGTTGTCCATTCTTCCAGTCTTCAACGAATCTATCATGAATATTTTTGGAACGTGGAAGGAAAACCCACACGAACACAAACTGAGCATGCAAAGAAAGTCCGGAATCAAGATTTTAACAACCAAAACTCAAAACTGTGATGAAGACGTGCTAGCCAACCAACAACTGCACTGTCCAACTTAATTTGTTATTATTTATTAGTGCTTGTCCATAAGAATTAACAAACGTCACCAATGTTTGTAACCTCAAGGCTGTCTAATAATTTGAAAAAAAAAAAAAAACAACTGTAGTTAAAAAATTGTGCACTTTTTGACAAAATGCTGCGAACTGCTTGCAGCATGTCATGCCTAAATGACTTTTCTAAACAATTGCAACGACTAATTTTTTGACGTCGACAGCTGCGACATTATTTTTAGGTTACCTTAGGCGCTCACAACGCTTTGCCTTTCAGCTTAATTGACAATTTGAATAGGCACAGTTCACTCCATAGCCTTACCCAATTGCACGTAAACAAACTTAGCACTTCAAGGCTAGCTGCTACATAACGCTAGCTGTACGCAAAGGGGATTTTCAGCTAAAATCATTTTAGCCATAATAATTTAGGGCTCCAATCAGGAACGCATCTCACCTGTTTTCGGTCTGTTCTGTGCTTCACTAGGTTCACCTCCCCGTAGCTCCCTTTCCCAACCACCCTGATAAAAATATAATTATCCATCTTTCTTCAAGGCTCTTCATAACCGGGCTGGACGACACAGAAGTTACTCAACATTCGCTCCGATGGTGACACGTTTTTACGCGACCCATAAGGAAAGGTGGAAAGCCGACAAAACTCGCGCGAACTGTGTTCTGGAAAAGTTGGACACTAGCGTAGTGGGGAAATTGGATTTTGAAAAGCAGGAAACCATCAGTGGAGTCACTAGGCAACTAGCAGCACACGACCGGGGGGGAGGGTCCGTAAAGCACTCCAATTGCAGCTACTGCCACCTATCGACCGAAAAACGCACTGCTCGCAAGCTTTTTTTAGAGGCAGTAGGTGGCCACCTTCGGCAGCTCAACTCTAGACGGAGGTTGTGGTTTGTTCTACTTAATACTGTAATTAAAATGTTGACTTTGCAATGGATAATTGATTGACAAGAACTTAACATAACAGGCAAATAGGGAACTAGAATTGCATATAGACAAATACTGTATATAACCTTTACATAACCTATAGACAGAATAACAAATAGACAACGCTATTGTGCATAAAACATGAAAATGAGATTTAAAAAAAACGATACTCAGAAATTAGTTTATTTAACTGGTTAATTAACTACTTAATAATTATTATAACAAACTTTTAAATATTTTGCATACATTTTTCTCATCAATGACTATATTGGTCCATTTCTTTTTAAGAAATTAAATGTGGCCCTTAGATTTAGCACAAACGTTTGCCCTTGGCTGCTTAATGTAGACACTTGATCCATGGCAACAAAGTGGCATACAGTATGTAACCGTTAGCTACACATTAACCAAGCAGCAGCTGAATGGCAAATGCAAGGAAGATGCGATGTCACTTCATTTGGTATGCATTTCTCATTAACCTAGTTTATCCACATTTTAATACCACCGCACTTCCGAATATTAAAAAAAAATCACTACAGCAGCAGAAAACTGTTCTGTGTACAACATTTTGTCATGTAGAGTAGTTTGGAATATGTATCTAATATCATGACAAAACGCGGGGCATGTTAAATAAAACAAATAATACTCACCAGTGATGCTTATTATAAATATATACATTTGTACTGATTTTGTGTACATAATTGGCTGTAAAAGGTTTGCTCTTAGCAACCAATCAGAGGACACAAAATGCTGTCTTACAAAGGCCCAGTTTGAGGATGAATTGGTTCAATAAAGAGTCCCATTACAAATAATTTATAATCCATCTCCCAGCATTATTTATTCTGGAGGTTCCTGGGTAGATTAGATTTACATGGCAGCAGACAGAGGCAGAAATCTGGTCAAAACAAAAATCGAACAGCCACATACTGTACACGGTTGAAAGCAATGCAGCCAAGAGACACACCGTGCAAAATAAAGGCAATAGACTGTTGGGAATTAATTCATAAATGTAATTTCATGGAACAAGCATTCAAATTAACTTTAAATGCAGGTAAGTGCTTCTTGATAGTTTTACATCAGCATAAAAGAAGGCCATGCTGGTTCTGATGACTCACCACTCCACACATTCATAATGAGAGCTAATGAGATCCAAAGCGTTCTTGAGCTCTATTTTTTAAACCACTGCCAAGTACAACATGAAGACAATAACACTGGTACATTTTTTTTACTACTTTTATTTAAACCAGAGATGCAAGTAAACATTTCT